>NC_142870.1:136193712-136496742 GCF_051225735.1 Oryctolagus cuniculus
CCTCTAAAAATGTGTCTGTCCTTTGTTTTGGACCCTGTGTGTTTAATCTGCTTGTTAGATTCATTTGCTCTAGACAATAAAATTCTAGATGGCCATGCATATGAAACCTCGAATAGAGACAGTTTCTATGAGCTAGTGCTGCAGGCCCCACAAGAGGCCACCTGCTGAATCCGTGTCTTGACCACCAGTTCCTACTCTGCCCCTACTCAGCTTGAAGAACTCAGCTTTAGTCCTTGGCCAAATCCTGGCAGCTGCCAGGAAGAAAGGAGAGATCCTTTGATTACAAGCAGTCCAGACTAACTCCATCCCACAGCTCCTTGACAGCACATAGACCCTAAACAAAACAAGAGTGTTCTTTCTCTACCGTTTGAGGTTATGGCTGCGCTGCGGCTCACTAGGGTAATCCTCCACCTGCGGTGCCAGCACCCTGGGTTCTAGTCCCGGTCGGGGCGCCGGATTCTGTCCCGGTTGCCCCTCTTCCAGACCAGCTTTCTGCTATGACCCAGAAGTGCAGTGGAGGATGGCCCAGGTCCTTGGGCCCTGCACCCGCATGGGAGACCAGGAGAGGCACCTGGCTCCTGGCTTCAGATCAGCACGGTGTGCTGGCCACAGCGGCCACTGGGGGTGAACCAATGGCAAAGGAAGACCTTTCTCTCTGTCTCTCTCTCTCACTGTCCACTCTGCCTGTCCAAAAAAAAAAAAAAAAGAAAAGAAGGTTATGTAAAGTCTTCCTACTCAGCAATAAGACACCACAGCTTCTTTGTTCTATTTAACGGTATCTTAATACCCACTGATCAATCTTCCCCTCCCTCTTTGCCCTGACTCCCGAGTCTCTGGGAATCACCATTCCACTCTTAACTTCTAAAAAGAGAATTTAGATACATATATATCACATGAGAGGCAGCATGTTATACTTGCCCGTTTCTCCCTAATTAAAGTGGGAAATAGTTCTAAATAGTTTTAATTAAAGTGGGTAATTGTTCTAAATAGACACTATTCAAAAGAAAACGTACAAATGGCCAATTAGTACATGTTCAATACCATTAATCATCAGAAAAAATGAAAGTAAAATAAAAATGAATTATTGTATCACTCCAGATGAATATAGCCAAAAGGACACAGGATTACAATTACTGTTGTTTATTTGGAGAACAGTGAGCTCCGACATGTTGTTGGTGCAAATGTAAATTAGTACAGACACTATGGAAAGAAATATAGAAGCTATTCAAAGACCTAAAAATATATCTACTCTATGGTCCAGCTACCCCCTATCTGAAGAAAAGAAATGAGTCTATTGAAGAGACATATGCACTTCTATGTTTATTGCAGCACAATTCACAATGGCCAAGAAAAGAAATAGCCCAAGTGTCCATCAACTGATGAATGAATAAAGCAGGTGTGATACATGTGAACATTAGACTACTATTCAGCCACAAAAGATAATGCAATCCTGTGCTGTAGTAGAATATCCTACTTTATATTTGTATATATATATTTTTTTTTGACAGGCAGAGTGGACAGTGAGAGAGAGAGACAGAGGTAAATGTCTTCCTTTTACCATTGGTTCACCCTCCAATGGCCGCCGCGGCTGGCGCACTGCGGCTAGCGCACCAAGCAGATCTGAAGCCAGGAGCCAGGTGCCTCTCCTGGTCTCCTATGCAGGTGCAGTGCCCAAGGACTTGGGCCATCCTCCACTGCACTCCTGGGCCACAGCAGAGAGCTGGACTGGAAGAGGGGTAACCGGGACAGAATCCGGCGCCCCGACTGGGACTAGAACCCTGTGTGCCGGCACCATAGGCAGAGGATTAGCCTAATGAGCTGCGGTGCCGGCCCTATTTGTATATATTTTTGAAATCCTACTAAACACATATTTTCTTCTGTAGTGCATCTATGTCCTATGTTATCATAGACAACTTTAAAAATTAATTTTATATTCTACATGGAAGACTTTCCAAATTCATTAAGTACTTTGGTAGATTCCTCATCACGGTTTATGAATTTTGCAAAACTTTCTGCCACTATATAACCAAGGTTAATTTTCTCAAGCCTAGAATAGGTTTTCCTTTTTGCCTTTAACAGTCTCATGACAATCTTCAAAGGCCTTCCAGCTTGCACTATAAGTCTTCTTAAGTACTTTTTAGGAACTCACAATTCAATAACAATAAAATAAAATTTCTTGCTTTCAAAACCACAGCCATATATTTAGGTTTTTGTTAATAGTGGCACATTGCTATTATATTCCAAATTTTATTTTGACAATCTATTGCTGCCTTTAAAATACCTGAAAACTTAATGGTTTCAAGCAATATCACTGTAATGAAATTTCTTAACCTTAGAGTAAAAAATTCAGGCCAAACTCGGCTGGTGGAGTCTTTTACTCTGTGCAGCTGTCATTTGGTATTATTTAGTTGAGAGTTTTTTGGTCTAGTGAGTTGGTAGTGATGGCTGGAAGAAAGGGATCATTTGGATTCTCTTCTAATTCCTTGTATTCTTTGGTCTTCCACATTTTATCCTTTCAGGGACAGAACTGAATTTAGTACACGGTTAATCAGTGCTCCTCAAGTGCGCTAAAATGCTGAAGAGGATAGACCCAGTACTGGCACAGTGTCATATCCTACATACTCTATTGGTTCAGGAGTCACAGGAGAGCTCAGCTTCAAAGAACAACAACAACAGCAACAACAAACAGACCCTGTTCTTTAACTGGAAGAAGCTGGATGTTTCTGAACTAATCATTAATTTATCAAAGCCTACAATGAGATCAACATATATGCAACACTTGAAACTCCCCCAAGCCAGTATTTTTGTTTAGACTATCTACCTACTAATTCTTGTGACCTATAAGTCCAATCGGATAAATTTGGAGAAAAGGCATTCCTTTACACTGGAAGTAATGTAAAAGAAAATTGTATGAAGATGTTATGTCACGTCCACAAATCAAGTCCCAAGGAAAAAACCTTAGCATATTTGGTTGCAAGATTTGAAGTAGGCTGCAAGAGAAATGTCTATTTAGTTAGTTTAGTTTCAAAACCAGAGTGTATAATGTTACAGAACAAGATAATAAGCAGTTTAATTGATTTGTATGTTTTGATTGTACTTAATTTTCTTTAGTGGAGCTCTAAATGGTTATAGGAAGGATTATCCCAAAGAAAGAAGATATTGCTAATTTGTAGAACCTTAAACTGGGACTCTCTGATGTTTAAAAGCAGGAAAATGCAAAGATGACAGGTGAGAGTCCCATTTGATTAAAAGAACAGCTGGATAATTCATGTGAATGACATGGAAGTAAAAAATATTTCAATGAAACTATGGCCAATGGTTTATAACATTCCTGAAAAAATAGGATTAAAGGGATTTTGAAGCTCTGAGAATAAATTTATTGGACACCTTTACAACAGTTTAAATGGAATGTTGGAGTAGGAGGCCAAATTGGAGCAGTTTGAAAAGTGAATGGAATGGGAAGAAAGAATTAAGGTTTTCACTAGGCAGGAATAGAGAAAGTGGTTCTGAGTGTGAGGAGGATAAAGGTCATGAGAGTACTCTACATTTTTTAAAGGAAACTACCTTCAGTAAAAATGAACCTAGTTCAAAATGAGCATCTAAAATGAAACCCATTGAAGTGAAATGGCCACTATGAGAGACAATGACATGATCAGCCCTTGTCTAGACTGTTCAGGAACAACTTACTATTTTATTCCCTTTAGTATTTTTGTTGTTGTTGTTGTTGTTGTTGCTCTGTTTGTTCTACTTAATACCACTGGTTGAACTCTGTAATCAATACACAATCATTCTTAGGCGTTTAAAATTAACAGAAAAGTGATCTCTGTTAAATATAGGAGTGGGAATAAGAGAGGGAGGAGATATATATAGGTTGGCACATGCTCACTCGGACTTACCTCCAATGGTGGAGTTAGAAATGTGCCAGGGGATTTCAAATGAATCTTATCAAGGAGGCAAGTACCAATGCCAGTGCACTTGGTAAAGTGATAAGTATAAGTACATAAACGATCAAAAAGATAGTGTAAGTGACGAAGAGATTTCACAAATAAGACCAGTGTAAGCAAATAATGAAGGGTAGAATTAAAAGGGAGAGAATGATCCTGTGGGAGAAGCAGGAAACACAGCAGACTCATAGAATGGCAAACACCCCAAATAGCACTCCGGCCTCAGATTCAACCCTTGGGGCATTCAGATCTGGCTAAAAGGCCCATGAGAGTCTCACAGGCATGGAAAGCCATGACACGGTGGCAAAAACAACCTAAATGAAAGATCCTGGTGAACAAGACCCCAGCAGAAGGAACAGGCTATCAAGGAGGGAGGCGCCTTTCTCTGAAGGGAGGAAGAAACCTCCACTGTGATATGGCCTTGACTAAACACGTTCAGAGTTGGTGAACTTCAGGGGCTTCCATAGCCTAGACAGCTCATGGCAAGAGCCTCGGGTGATTGCTGACATCATAAATAAGAGTGCCAATTGTTAAATCAACAACGGGAGTCACTGGGTACATGCTCCCCACGTAGGATCTCTGTCCTTAATGTGTTTTACTATAAAACTTAAAGACAATACCACTAGTTGAACAATACCCTATACCTTGTGCGGTTGTGTGAGTGTACCTGTTGAAATCCTTGCTTAGTATATACTAAGTTGATCTTCTGTATATGAAGGTAATTGAAAATGAAACTTTATGAAGGGTGGGATGGGAGAGGAATGGGAGAAGGGAGGGTTGTGGGAGGGAGGGAGATTGGTGGGGGGAAGCCACAAAAATGCAAAAGTTGCACTTTGTAAATTCACATTTATTAAATATAAAAAATGAATCTAGTTCAAAGATATATGGGGGCCAAAAGGGATAAATGATACTTTAAAAAGTTATCAGTTGCCAAGCTTGTTATAGGAAAACATTTCCTGCAGAAAGTTGTATTTCTCACAAATCAGAAGATATATGCCACCAGATCTACTCTTGTGTATGACCCTACTGGCCACTATCCAACTTCATTCTCTTTATTACTCCCTAGTTTATTGGCACTGAATATTTCTTTTCTTAAACTTTCATTTAATAAATATAAATTTCCAAAGTACAACTTTTGCATTATAGTGGCTTTTTCCCTCCATAACCTCCATCCCACCCACAACCATCCCATCTCCCGCTCCCTCTCCCATCCCATTCACATCAAGATTTATTTTCCATTATCTTTATATACGGAAGATCAATTTAGTATATACTAAGTAAAGATTTCAACAGTTTGCACCCACACAGAAACACAAAGTGCTGTTTGAGTACTAGTTATAACGTTAATTCACATAGTACAACACATTAAGGACAGAGATCCTACATGGGGAGTAAATGCAGTGATTCCTGTTGTTGATTTAACAATTGGCACTCTTATTTATGGCGACAGTAATCACCCTAGGCTCTTGTCATGAGTTGCCAAAGCTATGGAAGTCTTTTGAGTTTGCCAACTCATATCTTATTTAGACAATGCCATAGTCAAAGTGGAAGTTCTCTCCTCCCTTCAGAGAAAGGTACCTCCTTCTTTGATGGCCCATTCTTTCCACTTGGATCTCACTTACAGAGATCTTTCATTTATTATTTTTAGTTTTTTTTTTTTTTTTTTTCAGAGTGTCTTGGCTTTCCATGCCTAAAATACTCTCATGGGCTTTTTAGCCAGATCCAAATGCCTTAAGGGCTGATTCTGAGGCCAGAGTGCTGTTTAGGACATCTACCATTCTATGAGTCTGCTGTGTATCTCACTTCCCATGTTGGATCATTCTCTCCTTTTTAATTCTATCAATTTTTATTAGCAGACACTAGTCTTGTTTATGTGATCCCTTTGACCCTTAATCCTATCATTATGAATAATTGTGAACTGAAACTGATCACTTTGACTAGTGTGATGGCATTGGTACATGTCACCTTGATGGGATTGAATTGGAATCCCCTGGCATGTTTGTAACACTACCATTAGGGTTAAGTCTGGCACTGAATTTTTCAATGGCTATTATGGAACTCTTGTTTCGTTGCAGCAGACAGTAAGAAAGACGTTTTATATCCCAGCTAGGTGCACATATATATACATACAAATGAAAGTGAGTATTAAAACAATTTAATGTTGTTCCAGGGTTACTAAATGAGGAATCAGTGACTCTTTAACATTATTTAACATTTTCACTCTTATTCTCCTATGAATATACAGTGAAATTTCTTTTTTTTTCTAGAATCTGCATGATGTATAATGCTATCAATCCTCTTTTGAACAATGCAAGGTGTGTTTGTATATACGTTTTCTAAAAATTCTAACTTAGTAAGTATAGGATTTAAATATGCACACATTTAAATATTAGGTAATACTTGAGTAGCTATTTCTATTGTGTCTCACTAGTCATCTTTGTTGTATCTATTATAATATTTATAATCTCATTTTTGCCCATTGATTCATTTTATTTATTTGAAAGACAGAGTTACAGAGAGAGGTCTTCCATCCGCTGGTTCACTTCCCATATGGCTGCAACTGGCTGGAGCTGTGCTGATCTGAAGCCAGGAGACAGGGGCTTCTTCCAGGTCTCCCACACACGTGCAGGGACCCAAGGACTTGGGCCATCTTCTACTGCTATCCCACGCAAAGAGTTGGATCAGTAGAGGAGCAGCTGGGACTAGAACCAGCGCCCATATGGGATGCCAGTTCTTCAGGCCAGGGCTTTAACCCACTGCGCCACAGCACTGGCCCCAACATACATTTTCTAATATTCAAATTTTAATGATGATTTTCATGAATTTTTAACATTATAAATCTTTTATGGATTTAATAAGGGGAAAATACAAAACTTGCTTTGTCAGCCCACAGTTCCATTGTCTTTAACGGTCAGATATGTGAAATAAACATTAGGTTTTTGGCTTATAAAATAAGAGAATCTACTCCAAAGAAAATGGGAAAACATATTATAAGTAATGAACATAGAAGTGACAAATACCATTTTTTTTGATTTACTGATGTCAATAATTTATCTTTTGTGTCTTATGAAATGAAAAAGATTTTAAAATAAGTGTATACTGCCAGGAAAGTTGTAGCATCATTTTATGATCAATTGCTTAGTTGTTAAATAGCACTAAACTGATATATTTTTTTTTTTTGACAGGCAGAGTGGACAGTGAGAGAGAGAGACAGAGAGAAAGGTCTTCCTTCTATTGGTTCACCGCCCAAATGGCCGCTACGGCTGGCGCACTGCACCTATCCGAAGCCCGGAGCCAGGCTATTCCTCTTGGTCTCCCATGCAGGTGTAGGGCCCAAGCATTTGGGTCATCCTCCACTGCCTTCCCGGGCCACAGCAGAGAGCTGGACTGGAAGAGGAGCAACTGGGACAGAATCCAGTGCCCCAACCGGGTCTAGAACCCAGGGTGTTGGTGCTGCAGGCGGAGGATTAGCCAAGTGAGCCGTGGAGCCAGGCCTAATTATTTTTCTAAAACAAACATTTCTAAGTTTTGTGAGGCACTGTTCAGAATTTTCTAGGAGGGTTAATGTCACCAAAATTGCCAATAGTAGGGTATAAGTAACAGACATTTTTCTGGGTGAATGAGAACTCGATAGCACACTGTCAGTTCTGTTTTCTCTTCACACTCACAAGGGGTTCCTTGTTAACAGAACAGAAAATGCGTGGGTGGTTCCCAGCTTAGATATTTTCAAGGGAGGTTGTAAGGTGCTGTACCACTAAATTTAAAAAAAAAAAAAACAGTCTCTAAAAATAATCCGAATATTGTAAGAAATCGATTAGCATAGTCCCTCCTCATTCTTGGAGTATCATGAGGTCTCTGTTTTGAATTGTGTAGCGTTTGTCACACCCTGGTTGCACATGGGCAATTATTATCATCTCCTGTAGTCAGCAATCCATGCATACACTGAACACTCAGGAGTAACAGAACAGTTTTCCTCTCATTTTTCATTTAAATAGGACTTGAATATTAGCAGATAGGGGATTATCAAATTCAAAACTAGCTTCAAGGTGAATTCCAGAACAGAAGCAATTTATTTATGCTAATGCTAGCTAACATATACAGAAGCAATTTCAAGTAACTGCCAATACTTTATTACCATACATCTTTCCTAAGGCATTGAGTCTGCTTAGAAATGCTTGAACTTAATATATTAACTTCATTTAGTTGGTTTGGTACTAATATATACATATTTAATGCTGCTCATATCTGTACTTACTGTTTTAAACAACATAAATATTTGTATATCACCTTTATCTTCCTCCATAAACTTTTTAAAAATCTTTATTTATTTTAAAAGTAACTCACTGAAGGAGAGACCAGGGGTGGGGGTTTCTTCCATCTGTTGGTTCACTCTCTAGATGACCACAATGGCTGAAGCTGCGCTGATCCGAAGCTAGGAGCCAGGAGCTTCTTCCGGGTCTCCCATGTGGGTGCAAGGGTCCAAGGAGTTGGGCCATCTTCTACTGCTTTCCCAGGCCATAGCAGAGAGCTGGATCAGAAGTGGAGCAGGCTGCTGCTTTACCTGCTGTGCCACAACGCTGGCCACAACACAAACATTTTTATACCACCTTTCTCTTTCTCCATGTCCTTTCTCATTCCTTTTTTTTATTTATTATTTTTTGACAGGCAGAGTGGACAGTGAGAGAGAGAGTGACAGAGAGAAAGGTCTTCCTTTTGCCGTTGATTCATCCTCCAATGTCCGCTGCGGCCAGCATGCTGCGGCCAGCGCATCGCGCTGACCAGGAACCAGGTGCTTCCCCTGGTCTCCCATGTGGGTGCAGGGCCCAAGCACCTGGGCCATCCTCCACTGTACTCCCGGGCCATAGCAGAGAGCTGGCCTGGAAGGGGGGCAACCGGGAAAGAATCCGGCTCCCCGACCTGGTGTGCCGGCACTGCAGGCAGAGGATTAGCCTATTGAGCAGTGGCGCCGGCCTCTCATTCCTTTTTAAAAGATTTATTTATTTGTAAGAAATGTAGAGTAAAAGAAAGAGAGGAAGAGATGCAGAGAATGGGAGATTCCCTCCACCTGCTAGTTCACTCCCCAAATGGCAGCAATAGCCAAAGTTGGGCCAGGTCAAAGCCAGGAGCTAAAACTCCATCAGACTCTCCCACATGGATGTAGGGGTCCAAGTATTTCAGCCTTTTTCCTTTTTTTTTAACTTTTATTTAATGAATATAAATTTCCAAAGTACAGCTTATGGATTACAATGGCTTGCCCCCCATAACGTCCCTCCAACCCGCAACCCTCCCCTTATCCACTCCCTCTCCCCTTCCATTCACATCAAGATTCATTTTCAATTCTCTTTATATACAGAAGATCAGTTTAGCATACATTAAGTAAAGATTTCAACAGTTTGCTCACACACAGAAACATAAAGTGAAAAATACTGTTTGAGTACTAGTTATAGCATTAAATCACAATGTACAGCACACTAAGGCAAAGATCCTACATGAGGAGTAAGTGCACAGTGACTCCTGTTGTTGACTTAACAAATTGACACTCTTGTTTATGGCATCAGTAATCACCCTAGGCTCTTGTCAGGAGTTGCCAAGGCTATTGAAGCCCCCTGAGTTCACTGACTCTGATCATATTTAGACAAGGCCATGGTCAAAGTGGAAGTTCTTTCCTCCCTTCAGAGAAAGGCACCTCCTTCTTTGATGACCCATTCTTTCCACTGGGATCTCACTCGCAGAGATCTTTCATTTAGGTTTTTTTTTTCCCCCAGAGTGTCTTGGCTTTCCATGCCTGAAATACTCTCATGGGCATTTCAGCTGGATCTGCATGCCTTAAGGGCTGATTATGAGGCCAGAGTGCTGTTAGGACATTTGCCATTCTATGGGTCTGCTGTGTGTCTCACTTCCCATGTTGGATCATTCTCTCCCCTTTTGATTCTATTAGCTAGTATTTGCAGACACTAGTCTTGTTTATGTGATCCCTTTGGTTCTTAGTCCTATCATTACGATCAATTGTGAACAGAAATTGATCACTGGGACTAGTGAGATGGCATTGGTACATGCCACCTTGATGGGATTGAATTGGAATCCCCTGGTATGTTTCTAACTCTACTGTTTGAGGTAAGTCAGCTTGAGCATGTCCCGAATTGCACATCTCTTCCCTCTCTTATTCCCACTCTTATATTTAACAGCGATCATTTTTCAGTTAAGTTTCAGCACTTAAGAAGAATTGTGTATTGATTACAGTATTCAACCAAAAGTATTAAGTAGAACAAACAAAAAAAAATACTAAGAAGTATAACATATTAAGCTGCTCATCAACAGTCAGGGCAAGGGCTGATCAAGTCACCGTTTCTCATAGTGTTCATTTCACTTTAACAGGTTTCCTTTTTGGTGCTCAGTTAGTTGTCACCTATCAAGGTGAACAAGTGGTATTTGTCCCTTTGGGATTGGCTTATTTCACTCAGCGTAATGTTTTCCAAATTCCTAACAGGGATCACTTTTCATTTAAAATTTAAACACCTAAGAATAATTGTGTGCTAATTACAGAGTTCAACCAATGGTACTAGAACAAAAAAAAAATACTAAAATGGATAGAGTATTACATTGTACTTCAACCGTCAGGACAAGAGCTGATCAAGTCACTGTTTCTCATAGTGTCCATTTCATTTCAACAAGTTTCCCCTTTGGTGCTCAGTTAGTTGTCGCCGATGAGGGAGAACATATGATATTTGTCCCTTTGGGACTGGTTTAATTCACTCAGCATGATGTTTTCCAAATGCCTCCATCTTGTTGCAAATGACTGGGTTTCGTTGTTTTTGACTGCTGTATAGTATTCTATAGAGTACATGTCCCATAATTTCTTTATCCAGTCTACTGTTGATGGGCATTTGGGTTGGTTCCAGGTCTTAGCTATTGTGAATTGAGCTGCAATAAACATTAATGTGCAGACTGCTTTTTTCTTTGCCAATTTCATTTCCTTGGTTAAATTCCAAGGAGTGGGATGGTTGGGTTGAATGGTAGGGTTATATTCAGGTTTCTGAGGAATCTCCAGACTGACTTCCATAGTGGCTTAACCAATTTGCATTCCCACCAACAGTGGGTTAGTGTCCCTTTTTCCCAACATCCTCTCCAGCTTCTGTTGTTGGTAGATTTCTGCATGTGAGCCATTCTAACCGGGGTGAGGTGAAACCTCATTGTAGTTTTGATTTGCATTTCCCTGATATCTAGTGATCTTGAACATTTTTTCATGTGTCTGTTGGCCATTTGGATTTCCTCTTTTGAAAAATGTCTATTGAGGTCCTTGGCCCATCTCTTAAGTGGGTTGTTTGTTTTGATGTTGTGGAGTTTCTTGATTTCTTTGTAGCTTCAGGTTATCAACCTTTATCAGTTGCATAGTTTGCAAATATATTTTCCCATTCTGTTGGTTGCCTCTTCACTTTCCTGACTCTTTCTTGTGCAGTACAGAAACTTCTCAATTTGATGCAATCCCAAATGTTAATTTTGGCTTTGACTGCCTGTGCTTCTGGGGTGTTTTCCAAGAAGTCATTGCCAGTACCTATATCTTGCAGGGTTTTTCCAATGCTCTCTAATAAGTTGATGGTGTCAGGTCATAGATTTAAGTCTTTAATCCATGTTGAGTGGATTTTTGTGTAAGGTGAAAGGTAGGGGTCTTGCTTCATGCTTCTGCACGTGGAAATCCAATTTTCCCAGCACCATTTATTGAATAGACTGTCCTTACTCCAGGGATTGGTTTTGGATCCTTGATCAAATATGAGTTGGCTGTAGATGTTTGGATTGATTTCTGGTGTTTCAATTCTGTTCCATTGGTCTATCCATCTGTTTCTGTACCAGTACCATGCTGTTTTGATTTCAAGTGCCCTGTAGTATGTCCTGAAATCTGGTATTGTGATGCCCTTAATCCATCATGGGAGAGTGTGTGTCCCCGTGAACTAATAATGTCTGAAAGGTCCCACCTGTAAACACTGTAAACAAATTTCAACCTGAATTTTGGAGAAGACAATCACACCAAAGCATGTAAGACACACTACTAAGACATTACACATATCTTTCCTAATTCAGGGGCTGTCTTTTGCTCTGCAACTGAACACGGGTCTAATTTGGGTAAATTACTTATTTCCTTTCATCTCTTGTTTCCTTATAATTGTGATTGCTGATGGAGTGGATTAAAATGTTGCTCTATATTAAATATTAAGTATGATAATACTTATGAATATTGTATATGGTCACTATTAAATATTTATTGCCGTTGGTGCCAATGTATGCATATGCTTTAAAGTTTATGATAGTATTAGAGATATCAGTATGAATTCATGTTCAGCCTATTATATATTCATGTGATCAGACACAGAAACTACCATAAATATGTGTGCAAGTGTAGGTTAATTGGTTCTGTCCACAGAGAAGTCTTCAAAATAATGAACCTCAGGAGCAGTAAGCACATTTCATACAGTTCCAGGTTTCTAATACTGTTCTCCAAACCAGCAGATAGGTAGTTCTTAGAGAAATCACCTACTCTGTCTGTACGAATGAGCCTGGAGCCCATAATAGAACCAGGAAGCAAGGAGATGTTAATAAACAAGATGATGGAAGCCCATAAAAGGACCCAGCAGTCAAGCTGAAAGATCTTTCCATGGACATAGGCAGGAAATTTACCAACAAACTAACAATGTGGCATTGGTTTACAACCCCAAGCATAAAATAAATATAAATGAGTCTGTGTGAATATAAATGAAAGACTGCATAAACAAATCAGAAATAATGAATAAACTTCCCTTGTAAATTATTCCAAAAATATTTTCATTGTCAGAATTTCCTCATCTACATTGACTATCTTCTGTGACATGTCATGATGCAAAATACTCATAAAGCGTTGAGCTTTTGGAGGATTAGGGAGTTAAAACATAAGAAGATATAACTACAATGAAGAACAATCTAAGACTTTTTATACTAAAAATGACCCTGTACTGTGGTCCAGATATGACACTTCTGGAAGTTTATTCTTGAGAAAATCTTGTATGTATGCACAAGAGCACATCTATAAACACTGTTGCACAATGTTTAATTATTTTAAAAAGCCTGGCAATAAATATCTATCAACCAGTAAAATAAAACATTATTGGAGCAGGTGTTTAGTGGAGCCAGTAAGATGCCACTTGTGAACTAGCAGAGTATCTCTTTCTAGTTTTCTGTGTCTCTACCTCTCAAGTCAATCAGCCAATGTATCAATAATTTAAAGAATAGATGTTATCAACTGGTCAATAAAATGTCTATCAACTGTTGCACAATACTTAATTACTAAATGTCTTTCAAAAAGGTCTATCAAATATTAAAACAAATGTCTGTCAATTGACAAATAAAATATATATTAAACACCAAAACAAATTCAAATAAATTTTAAAATAGTACTTAGCTCTCACAAACTTTACAAATACCTGCGTTAGCAATTGAGGTAGATTTCATTAATTTTTTAAATAAATTATTGAAATAATAAAGAGAAGAAATTTTTATGATAAGAACAAACAACTAATTTCTTAGAATATAAGAGTATTTAAAACAACTTGCAAAAAATGGAATTAAAATGTTGATTTATTTTGGTGTAATTGCATTTGCATAGATTTATATCATATTAAGAAAATACTCTAATAGCATTTAATTAATGCAATTATTTTTGTAAAAATTAAATATAACTTAAATCATTGTAGATCTATTATCCCAAATATTTCAAATATTATTTTGTCTTATGTTCTTATTCAAAAGGTATTTAATTTTATTCACACACCATCCTTTCCCCAGGCATTTATAATTGAGACTCATTCGTAAAACCCTCCTGTAATTCATGGTATCTTTGAACTCATGGTTCCTGTTGATTCAAATTTAGGGCTACTAAAATGAAAAGACTGAATTTCTTTTGTCATTCTTTGCCACTGAAAGTACGTGTCACTATGGTATTTTGTATGTTTATATGTGCCAGATTTTACTAATTGGGATTTAAATAAAGGATAAAAGGACATTCCGTATGAAACATTTTATGCCAAAATAATATTTCTCATTGATTCCATAAAGAGTTGATAAGACAGTTTAAAGAATGTAGTGGAGAAAAAAATCAATGAATTGAGTTTTGAGTTAAATATGAAGCTTTCGAGAATTCATTGTCTTGTCCGTTTTAATTATTTTTATTTGCAAGTAAATAGGGGCTATCCCCTACTTTTTAATTTTTAGTCGGATACCCTAAAGCTGAAGGACTGAAGTTACATTTTGCCACCCTTTTCCTCAGATTGATAGTTCACCCTAGCTCCTCTGAAGGAACCTGCAAGTCCTGTTCCTATGTCTCTGAACAACTTGTCTCTGTGATTTCCTGCGTGGCTGGAAGCTCTGCAGATCTATAATACTGTCTCATTTATGCACTCTATTTCCATTTAGGAGTTTTAAATTTCCTGTAAGTCATTAGCATTATCTGTCCCTTTGCTCCCGTATTATAGAGCCAGATGAAGAGATGTGGCTTGTGGTGTTTTAATAACCTATTCATTATTTATCATGCTGCTGAAATACAGCATCTGTGATCTCATAGTTCTGGCTTATTTAATTACTCCAGAGTTAAAGGAAAGTCACTGAGCTGCTTTCACTCTACCTACTATGACACCCTAATATGTGGCCCGGAAGTGCAGTGGAGGATGGCCCAAGTGCTTGGGCCCTGCACCCGCATGGGAGACCAGGAGGAAGCACCAGGCTCCTGGCTTCGGATCGGCACAGCGCACAGGCTGTGGCAGCCATTTGGGGGGTGAACCAACGGCAAAAAGGAAGACCTTTCTCTCTGTCTCTCTCTCTCTCACTGTTTAACTCGGCCTGTCAAAAAAATATTTTTACAGAAAGAAACTCAGATAACACCTGACAGAACAAATCAGAAAGATCAACACTGATATGCCCTCCACGCTGTCTGTGTTGAAATCAACATCACTTTACAGCACTGGGTAATGTTCCCCTACATGAGAACAGGTATTACACACTCTATGCATATCAAGAAGCTATAAATTTTGCTACAAATTCCTCCTTACCTTTCTTTCTTTAAGATGTAATGGCTCAAAATTTTAAACTTTTACTAATTGTGTAAATTGTTTTGATGTGTCTTCAATTTGGCACATAATTTTTGTTGAGCCAAATAAACTTTTCTTATAGAGTTATCAACCAATTATCTTCTACAATGTAAGTTATTGATATAAAGTTCTCAGTCTGTCTATAAATCTATAAGGTTGTCCCTTTTTTCTTTGTTATTGGACCTTCTCAAATAATTAGTAGAATTGGGAAATAAATGATTTAGATGCAGCCTACTCTTACACTAAATAAAATGAATTGAAGCCTAACATGTCTTTTAAGTATGGTATAAGTTACTGTTTCTCCTGCAATATTTTGAGTATTCTTCAAAGAGAAGTTTGAATCCATCTTGGTAATTGTGAATAACTGAAAGAAGTTCCCTTATATAATCATAGGTGTTACAGAAATGAAAATAACTCCACCATCTAAGCCTTCCATATTTGTTTACAAAGAAAGCACTGCAAAAACATTGAAACTGGAGCATATTTCTAATGAAATATATAAAGACATGTTATAAATATCCAAGACTGGAAAGGTTTAGGACCATCTCCATTTGCTAGATCACTAACAATCAGGATATCCATATGTGGCATTATACCTTGATGATCTTTGCATACTACTGGCTATTCTTTTGAATTTCAAAGATTTATTTATTCATTTGAAATGCAAGTAGAGAGAGCAAGAGATAGTGGGCAAGCATGAAAAAGGTATCTTCCATCTGACGTTCACTCCCTGAATGGCAATAATGACCAGGGCTGGGCAAAAATAAAGCCAGGAGCCAGGAACTCCAACCTGGTCTACCAGGTGGGTGTCAGGGACCCAAGTCTTGGTCCTTTTCTATTGCCTTCCTAGCTACATTAGCAGAGAACTAGATTGGAAACAGAGAACCTGGGATTTTAACTGCTGCTCTTATATGGGATACCAATGTCATTGACTTGGTTTAACCCACTACACCACAGTGCTGGCCTCTCTTAATTTCAGAGCCTAGAATGTACCTGACTCTCCTCCTATTCTGACAGGAGTAATAGCCATGCTATTGTTTCACAATAATGCATCTTTCCTAGTCCTCCATGAGGTATATTAAGATGCTTAAAATTGTACCTGATTCATTCAGAATCAGACAAACACCAATCAATAAATGTCTAAAAGACCAATCTTTACAAGACAATAGAATGAGAAAATTTAGTATTGTATTGGGGCAACTAAAAATTTTCAAATCACATCACTTTTTTAAACAGGTTATTAATAATTAATTTGCTTACTGGCGGGCTTAGTTTTTCTTTTTCAAGATGTGACCTCATATAATATTTGTTCTTTTTTTTTTTTTTTTTGACAGGCAGAGTGGACAGTGAGAGAGACAGAGAGAAAGGTGTTCCTTTGCCATTGGTTCACCCTCCAATGGCCGCCGCGGCCAGCGCACCATGCTGATCCGAAGCCAGGAGCCAGGTGCTTCTCCTGGTCTCCCATGTGGGTATAGGGTCCAAGCACTTGGGCCATCCTCCACTGCACTCCCGGGCCACAGCAGAGAGCTAGACAGGAAGAGGAGCGACCGGGACAGAATCTGGCACCCCGACCTGGACTAGAACCCAGTGTGCTGGTGCCGCAGGCGGAGGATTAGCCTATTGAGCCGTGGCACCGGCCTAATATTTGTTCTTTATACTTGTCAGTAAAATGGGATGGAATACTATCTATAGTCAACCACAAATGAACGTAATTTTGTGGCGTCACTTAAGACTTATTCTACGAAAAACTATTTCTAGAAAATGTTGAACATGTGCTAATACTCTTTAAAATGGCAATTGATTAATAGTATTAGTGTATTTTTACATTGCTGTAAGGGTTGAAATATGATAATACTAGCAAAATTACTGATACGTGTGTTAAAATACATCGATCTTCCTGTGTGGAAAATAATTTAAAACATTTGAGAAAAAAGCAAAAGAAAAACTGAGTCTTCAAATTGAAATTAAATAAAATGTGATGTTGCCATAATTTAGGGATTAATATATTTGATTGAAGTATTTAACAATGAAAATGTGGGTGATGTGTGATAACGCAGGTTAAGTGGCTGGTTGCAAACCCACATCCTGGTTCAGGATCTGGCTGCTGTGCTTCCAATTCACCTGCCTGCTCATATTCCTGAGCTGGCAGGGGCCCTGCCTCCCACGTGGGAGTCCTGGATGACATTCTTTGCTCCTGGCTTTAGCCTGGCCCACCCTTCACCATTGTAGGCTTTGGGGAGTGAACAGTAGGATGGAAGATCTTAGTATCCATCCTTCATTCTCCCTGTGTCACTCTGCACTCTGCTTTTCACAGAAATAATTCTTCAAAAAAATCAGATAAGATTATACTTTAAATTAGGTACAATTAATTTGAAATATGAAATATTTAAATCTAAAGTAATAATGCACAGTGAACTTTTCAACATTGTAACTGTAATAGTTAATGAAATTATATCTTTGAAAATACAAAACAGATTATGGATTTTTTTAACTTCATGAACTGGTAGTTATTTAACTTTTTGAATTTTACCTATAATTGCTTGGTTTCTTTCCATTTTTATTGTCATAATTTCATCTTCAACATCACTTATTTTTCCTAAAGTATAAATTATGACAGTACAACAAAAATAAACCTTGTGATAATTTTGAAGTTATCAGAAATACAGATTTGTATCCTTCCATACTTCATATGAGATAGAAAAAAAATTTTTTTGGACAGGCAGAGTGGATAGTGAGAGAGAGACACAGAGAGAAAGGTCTTCCTTTTGCCGTTGGTTCACCCTCCAATGGCCGCCACGGCCGGTGTACCATGCTGATCCGATGGCAGGAGCCAGGGGCTTCTCCTGGTCTCCCATGGGGTGCAGGGCCCAAGCACTTGGGCCATCCTCCACTGCCTTCCCGGGCCACAGCAGAGAGCTGGCCTGGAAGAGGAGCAACCAGGACAGAATCCGGCGCCCCAACCGGGTCTAGAACCCCGTGTGCCAGCGCCGCAAGGCGAGGATTAGCCTAGTGAGCAGCGGCGACAGCCAGAAATTTTTGAATTACTGCCTTACTCTGTTGTTTTACATGAATACAGTAAATGTAAAGAATATTGAGAAACAATAAAAATAGGTATTTTAAATATGTGTGACTGCATAGCTAAATAAATTTGACTAAATACCACAGACATAAAATTGTTCCATTCTGAGGATATAGAAAAGAAACTAAGGACCAGTTTTAATAAACTACTCTTAGCATGTAAATATCAGTAACTAATTATATGTGATTAGAAATAATTTGTAAAGCAAAGGCACATGGTTTTCACTTTGCTGTATTTCTATCCATACTTTGGAATATTGTGCAGCTATTAACAAACTTAATTAATATTATTGAGAAAAATGTCACAGACTAAATGGTATGCATGATTATACACATACACATACACTCAGGGTAAGGAAACTATGCATGCATTAGTACTATGATTATATTTGTATTTATTCTATACATATGGTTAACTAGCTAGCTCTTCATCCATGAGACTGAAATGGGGACTTTGGATCTGCATGATTTAAGTATTATGCGATAATAGATTCAATTATCACTAGTTTTAATCATTTACAATAAAAATGAATATTGCAACTGTTCTAAACCTCTTGTCACTTATATAGTAGGATTTTCAAGTAATTAATATGAAATTTTTCTAGATTTTCTTTATTTGTAGATCAAGAAAATAAACTTTATAAGCCTTAAATAGTTTTAAAGTTAACTTAATCAGGAATAAATATATGATTTTTAATCTTGATCTTTGCTGTGATTTTTCTCGTTCACTCACACATTTTAAAAAATGTGACCAGTTTAGATTCACAGCAAATTAGACCTGAAGAGGCAAATACTTCCCATGTACCTTGTTCTGCCTCCACACTTATCAACCTACTTCCCAGAATCTATTAAAGTTATAAAAAGATTTGTGTTCCTTCTATTTAATTAAATATGAACATTGTCACCAATGTATACTTAGATTAAATGATAAATTCTTGGTCTTATTTGTGTTTCCCTCGAGAAAAATTTCTGATGACAGAGAAATACATTATATAAGATTTGTCTTGTGATTTTTATTTATACTGATTTTTTTCTTTTTTGTTGTGTTGTCTGTGGGTCACAAAGTAGATTTAAAAAAGCTTTGAATGATTAAGCTTCCAATTAACAAATTTGCAGTAATAAGAGGGTTTATGTGTGTGCAACATTCTGCATCAGCAATTCAAAGAAAGGCAATTAGCAATCTACATCTCAATAATAATCTGAATCATTTAAAAAAGTAAATTGCCTTTATTCTTCCTTTTTGTAGGAGAATGGGTGTTATAAAACATTGAGTTCAATGTTCAAATCATGTATTTAGGGAAACATTTGTGGTACAAACCAGGACATGCAACAGTCTGAAAGTTGGGGGACCTCAGCACATCATCACCCAACATTTCTTTTCTGGGATCTCATACAAAAACATCTACGAGATATTGTTCAGTATGATGGATGGACAGCCTGCTGCTGGATGTCCAGGGTTTCTTATTTACAATTTATCAGCCTGTACATCCTTTCAGAAGGATTCAGTCAGAAAGTCAGGATGAAAGGAATGCCAAGAAGTCATATTTTTAACAAGCTCCCCCACTGACACCTATGCACACCCAAGCCAGTGCTTTGTTCACTTCTTGGTAATGAATGACAACTCAGATTTGAATTTAAATGCTAATTAAAAATATTGGAGAAACTGAGGAATAATATTTGAAAATTCCTCAAAGCTAACCCGTCTGCCAACAGTAGATGTAGGATTGGAAAATTTAAGTCTTTCATCTCCTGCCAGTACCCTAGCGCTCTTCCTACTACACCATGCTCGATCTCAAAGTTTTCCATTAGAATTCCATTAAACTTTCATTAGAAATTATATTACAGCTTGCCAGCTTCAGCTCATAAAATAAGATACATTAATATTAAAAACAAAGTTGTGTGTGTAAGTTACTTTTTGAAAGAAGTCATTTTTTAAAATGATTTTTCTATGGACCACTCATTTCTTGACCTGGTAACTCTGGAACCCACAAGTATATCACTTTCCGAGAATGCCTATTGAGTGCATGCCTTAGTCTATAGTGATCGCTATCATAGAGTTCCACTTAGGTCCCAAAATTATACATTGAAAATATAAGCTGTTCCTGCAACAAAAGAACTAAATTTTTTTCCTCATTGTTTTCAGACCCTTTTTACATCATTTCCCTGCTCCGTTGTTTCTGAAAAAGTGTTAGTATTTCAATTCTATTGATCATAAGGTGGTTATAATGCAGAGGGAAAGGTTGCAAAAGTGGATTTAGATGAGAATTTTTAAAAATGAATTTTTTCTAAGTGCTTTTGACTTTCTTCTGGGAGCAGTGAGCCATTTTAGTCTGATACTATCTTTCCTGTGTCTCACGCTTGTCTCTCAGGTATTATTCGATTGTCTGGGAGCAAAATAGAGAATGAATTAGGAAACACAAATAGTGAAAATAAATTTAACAGAAATTGTAAATTATTTATAAAATATTTTATTATATTCACATGGAAACAATGTTCATGATTTCATATAAGAAAATGAAAAATTTAAAATACATAGATGATAAAGAATTTGGAAGAGTTAACATAGCAAAACCATTCCTGTAAGTCACTGAAAGTCACAACAAAATATCCAATCATTAATATGGAGACTGCTCCTTAACAATGCTTCAAACAGGAGGCATAAATAACCTGACATGCATAAAAATATGGAATAAAATGAACCCCTTGTATTTATTATCTCTATACTCTATAGTTAATATTCAATACATACTCAAAATTCCAGTAAAACTTATTTACATTTCACTTTCCAAAACATAATTTTTTTTTTAATTTATTATTATTATTTTTTTGACAGGCAGAGTGGACAGTGAGAGAGAGAGACAGAGAGAAAGGTCTTCCTTTGCCGTTGGTTCACCCTCCAATGGCCGCCACGGCTGGCGCGCTGCGGCCAGCGCACCGCGCTGATCCGAAGCCAGGATCCGGGTGCTTTTCCTGGTCTCTCATGGGGTGCAGGGTCCCAAGCACTTGAGCCATCCTCCACTGCACTCCCTGGCCACAGCAGAGAGCTTGCCTGGAAGAGGGGCAACCGGGACAGAATCTGGCGCCCCGACCGGGACTAGAACCCGGTGTGCCAGCGCCGCAAGGCGGAGGATTAGCCTAGTGAGCCACGGCGCCGGCCCCAAAACATAATTTGTTATCTTTTTTTTTTTTTTTTTTTTTTTGACAGGCAGAGTGGACAGTGAGAGAGAGGGACAGTGAAAAAGGTCTTCCTTTTCCATTGGTTCACCCCACAACTGGCGCACCGCGCGGATCAGAAGCCAGGAGCCAGGTGCTTCCTCCTGGTCTCCCACGTGGGTGCAGGGCCCAAGCACTTGAGCCATCCTCCACTGCCTTCCTGGGCCACAGCAGAGAGCTGGAGTTGAAGAGGATCAACCGGGACAGAATCCGGTGCCCCGACCGGGACTAGAACCCAGGATGCTGGTGCTGCAGGTGGAGGATTAGCCTATTGAGCTGCAGCACTGGCCTGTTATCTTTTAATAGCATTTCCTTAAGAATCATCTAATTATTAGATATCCTGTCTATCTATGGCTTGCATTGGAACAATTTTGTTCTATATTCTGTGTAAGCTAAGTTATAACTGTATGGATACGTGTGAAGTAATAAAAACATTAATACTGAAAACAGCAACTGAAATGAGCTATTATGAAGTACTTTACTTTTCAAGTAAATTGCTGATCAACTTGCCTGTGTTATTTTATTCCCCATATTAACACAGTAGAATGGATACCTTAATTTCAAAAATTATGCCTACCAATTTGTTTCATTACTGAAAACCAACTGTTGTATCTGTGACAGGTGACAAAAAATGCTTTAAACTTATTTAGTAATATTTTTAAAAATTTCCCTACTTTTCTGATAAATAAAAAAAGGTTTTTCTTAAAGCTGCAACATTTAGATGTTTCATCATCTATAAGTAACCAAAATTATTTCCATAGTTTTTATATTGGATTATTTATTTATTTTTATTTTATTTATTTATTTATTTATTATTTAAACAAGTGCCCCTTAATGTAAATCATTCAGATGGAGACATCATGAATAAAAGGTAAGTTTGAATACCCATTCACTTTATAAGCAGTAATAGTAGTAGATATTTTTTCACAGGCTATGACTCTCCAAAGTTGAGAGTTAACTTCCACTAGTATTTTGGGATTTTTTTTTTTTTTTTTTTTGAACAGGCTCAACTTCAAGTTCCCTAATGTCTCAATGACTTCCCTCCTGATTATATCTGATTCACTTTCCTTTTTTCCAGTGGAATGGAAAATGAAGACTAGAAAGTTTAATTAATAGAAAGAATAATGTGCAAAGATGCCATAATGTCATCTTCAGGCTTCAAAAGGAGGGAGAAGGAATAACAAAAGACCATTAATTAATGTTCTGTGTTGGCAACAAATTCTTAACTAGTTAAGCATATCCTAAATCACTTAAATAGTTAAGCATATCCTAAATCACTTAAATAGTTAAGCATATCCTAAATCACTCATTTTTGACTTTATTGTGACATTTCTTGTAGCAAGTTAACATAGCCACTGTTTTGCTAAATAGGACCTCAGCACTAACTTGATTCCAAGCTTACAGAGTCAGGAGACATAGACCGAGAAGTATTCTGAAGGCCAAAGAATCAGTCACCTAAATCCAAAGTTTTGTTCTGAACAAGCTACAAAATGGAACACTGTCTAAATGCTATTTGGGCAAAACAGAATCTCATGATGGTCAATAATAGGTTCCATAAACACATGGAGGCTTGTTTTTATCCAAAAATACATTCTGAACATTATTGTTAAATTCCTAAGTATGATACATTTTATGCTACTATTACAAAAGTGATCATTTTCTTCATTGTATTCTTTACTTTGTAATTTTTATGCAGAAATGTCCTTAATTATTATGCACTAATTTGTCATAAGCCTCAATATTGCATGAATTTTATTATTACTAATATTTTTCCAGTACATTTTCTGTTTGGTATGCATAAAATCATATCACATACAAAGAGTGAGGCTTGACTTATCCCTCCAATTGTTTTATGTTGTTGCATAATTTTTTAATTACAAGATTATCACTTTAAGAAAATCATATGATATGGATGAGAGAAGTTGTCCTTAAGTTATAACCTACAAACAGAAAAGTATAGAAAGCAAAAGTTCTCTACAGGATGAATTGTTACGAAGTGACCCTTCTCATACCCATACATAGAACAACAAAGTCAATCTCACAAGTTCTCCAAAAAGCCTTTTAGTTTCTTTCCCAGATGTTGCCCACGGCAAGTGCAATCACCATCCTCACTTTATGGTCAAGCAGTAGTTCACCTGTTTTCATCTTTATGTAAATGAAATCAGACAACATGTTGTCTTTCTGATCAACTATCTTCTTTCGCCAAATATCTTCTTTGTAAAATGTATCCATATTTTCTAGTGCATTTTTAAAAAGTTTCATTATTGTACAGAATTCTAATACATGAATGTAAACCCTTGGTTTGTTGGGTTATTATGAATAAAACAGTTCTGGACATTTTTGTGCATGTCTTTTGGTGATTATTTGTACATGTTTAAGATCATATAAACTCTGAATAGTGATAGTATTATGTCTTCCTTTTATTTCCTAATTCCTTTAAATATTTAATCCTTCTTTCCCTGACTTAATAGGGTGACTTCCATTGCAATATTTATATTATAGTGAAATATTGTAGAATCTTGAATTATTCATGTTCTCAGGGTGGACATTGCAGAAATTATCCATTATGTATAATGTCTGATTAGTAACTTTTGTAGATATTCTTTATAAAGTAAAAAAAAGCCTGCATTCTTAATTTGTTAGCATTTCTATTAGTATATAATATACAAGTTAATGAAATTATTTCAGCATCTACCAAGATGGTAATGTTTTTCCAATTCTTTCTGGAATTGCAGTAAAATAAAACATTCTAGGATTCCTAAAATAAACCACATTTCCTACTGTTTATATAATGTTGATTCCATTTGTCATCACATGCTCTAAGAACTTTGAGATTTTGTTTATGCTTGAGATTGGAATTTTTTTATAATGTTCACATCAAGTTTTGGTGCTAATTTTATGCATATCTCCTGGATTAAGTTGTATTTTTTTTTCTGTTTTTCAATTCTCTAGAGTTTATGTTACAGTAGCTTTACTTCTTTCTTATTTTTTTTTAACCCACCTGGATTTTTTGTTACTATGTGGAGAATTTTTAAGGAACAGATTCAGTTATTTTAGTAGATAAAAGTCTGTTAATGCTCACATATTCTATATATTTTGTGATAAAATGCTCTTTTATGCCTAAGAAATTGGATTGTTCATATTTTCACATATATTTTTAAAATTTTTATAATCTTTGGATTTTATTGAAGAACCTTATTTCATTGTTCATTTTAAAAATAAAAAGTTATTTATTTTTTAGATTTAATTGGGAGGCAACAGTAGGAGAAGGGCAAGTCCAAAACTGAGATTCAGGAATGTAATCCAGATGTCCCAAGGGGGAGGTAGGGACCTAAGTACTTGAGCATCACCTGTTGTTTCTCAGGGGAGACAGCAACAGGAAGCAGGAATCAGAAACAGAGGCAACTCAAACCTATGACTTTGGGTTAGCCCAAGTGGTATCTAACTGCTACACCAAATACGTGCCTGGTCTCCCTTTTGATTACAGAAATTTAGCTTTTTAAAGGATCTCTTTGTCTTTAACAGTCTGGGGAGAGTTAATTGTAATTGTAATTTCTGGCTTTGTTATTTTATGATATTGTATTCATATTTTTATTATCTATGTCATTGATTTTTTTAAACATCATTTCATCATTTATTTTTATCTATTTGGAAGAAAGAGAGAGACGGAGAGAGAGAGAGAGAGAGAGAGAGAGAGAGAATCTCCCATTGATTCCCAAATGACCACAACAGCCAGAGCAGGGTAAGAATGTAGCCAGGAGTGTGGTACTGAATTTGGATCTCCATGTGGGAAACAGGGACCCATGTAATTGAGCCATCACCTGCTGCCTCCAAGGTGTGCAGTATCAGGAAACTGGAATTGAAAACAGTTGGGATTAAATCCTAGACACTCCAATACGGGATATATGTATACCAAGAAGCATTTAAACCCCTGTACAAAATGTCCACCCCAATCTTTATTATTATTTATTTTTTTCTTTCCTGTATATCTTGACTAAGATTTCTTGCTTTTCCCAAGGTTTCTCATACCAAATATTAAATTATTGAGTCTTTGACTCTCTTCTTATTTAAAATGTTTAAGGCAACACATTTTCCTCTAACTAGAACTTACCTGCTTCCAGTAGAATGTAATATGCTGTGTTTTCTTTGTAACTTGAGCAAAAACATTTTGTAAATTATGTTGTAGTGTCTTTAAATCTATAGATTATTCAAAAGTATATTGCTTAGGTTCTAATCTGGTTCTTATTTGAAACTCAATGGTTGGGACCAGCATTGCAGCACAGCGAGTAAAGCCACTGCCTGTGATGCTGGCATCCTCTGTGGGCACCGATTTGATTCCCAGTTGCTCCACTTCCTATCCAGTTCTCTGCTGATAGCCTGAGAAAGCAACAAAGGATGGCCCAAGTGCTTGGTCCCCCGCACACATAGAAACTCCTGGCTCATGGATTGGCCCCACGTAGCCCTGGCTGTTGCAGCCATCTGGGGGAGTGAACCAGTGGATGGAAGACTTTTCTCTCTCTCTCTCTCTCTCTCTTTCTCTCTCTCTCTTTGTAATTCTTTTCAAATAAATTTTTATGATACTTGAAGTATATTTTTATTATTAAGTATCATGTTCTTTTTAATATATATCAGGTGAGTCAAGTTATTTTGTATGCTTTTCAGTTCCAAAATCTTTATATGGGTGTGCCCCATTATTGCCTCTCAACAAAACAGTTCTGATAATTTTATTATGATTTCAATTTTATTACTTTTTCCATTTCATTCTTGCTCATTTTAGATTTGTTTTTTCAGCTGTAATGCATGTTCATAATAGTTTACCATTATGATAACTTTCTGCTGAAGTTTGCTTTTCATTTTAAAGTCTACTTTTCTGATATTAGCATAGTTGTATCAGTTTATTGGGCTAATATTTTGACTACATAATATTCATATATATTGGAAATAGAAAAATTTTATTTGCAAATTCTTTTCTTTTTAATTAGTCTTCAATCCATTTACGTTTAATCAAATAATTGGTGTATTTGTGATTATATTTGCCATCTGCTTTTTTCCTGTTCTCTCTGTTTTCAGTTTTTTGCTTATTTTGTTTTTCATTTTGATTAACTAGATATATATTTATTATTCCTGTTTTTCCTACTATATTAGTCAACTTTTCATTATTACAGCTAAGATAGCTGAGAAAATCTTCTTAGGAAGGTAAGTTTATTTTGTTTTATAGTTTTGGAGGTTCATAGCTTAAGATCAGTAAATTCTATTGGTCTGATATCTATCAGGGGAAGGACAATAGAACACATGTAAAGAGAAGAACACATGGTGAGCCAGGATAGAGAGAAGCTGGCTAGGCCCAACTCCGTCAAACTAAACAATCCACTCATGAGAACTACTTTACAAGGACATGCCCAGTGACCTTGAAATCTCTCACCAGACCTTCTATACCATAGTTAGATCAAATCTCTACCCTTAATGCGTTCATCATTACCAGTATTCCATTAAACATTAACATGAGATTTTAGGGAAAAAGCCCCAAATTGATGGGCCTTCTGGGGACACTCAAAGCTTATCCAAACCATGCCATCTAATATTACCTATTTGGTTAATCATATTTGTAGCTGGCCTTGACATAGTACTATTAATTTTAACTTATTGTTAAATCCATATTCTATTTTAAAATTTCAGAAATTTTGTTAATTTATTTGAACTCAATATTTATTTTAAATCTAATAACACATCATAATTTTGTTGTATAATCAAGTTTCATTTCATTACCTACAACCTTATAATTTTATTGTTCTTTCCTTCCTTCATTTCAGTGTTTCCTTCTTTGGTCATCTTTCCTCTAAAGCATTTGTGTTAATGTTTATTTTCACACAAGATTTTGGGCAAAATATTTCTCAGTTCTTTATCATTGTTATTTATTTTCATTTTTCAACACTGCATAGATATTTACATATTTATGATATAAAATTATATTATATTTATTTAGGTAATTTACTTAGACACTAAAAGTTTTCATTTCATTTTCTTCTGGATGGCTCCCATTTTTTCTCTTCAAAACTGAACTGATGTTCTTATAGCAATCAGTCTGATCAATTTCACTGCTTTTGTTTTCTCTATCTTAACTCTTACATTTTATCTTTTATTTCTAGTGTTTTGATAATTTGTTTTGAGTCATTGCCTATTTCATTTGTTAAACATTTTTTTCTTTAGAAATATTGATACTTAATAAAATTTTCATTTTCCCACATACTTTTTTTTTTGACAGGCAGGGTGGACAGTGAGAGAAAGAGACAGAGAGAAAGGTCTTCCTTCCATTAGTTCACCCCCCAAGATGGCCGCTACAGCTGGCGCGCTGTGCCTATCCAAAGCCAGGAGCCAGGTGCTTCCTCCTGGTCTCCCATGTGGGTGCAGGGCCCAAGCACTTGGGCCATCCTCCACTGCCTTCCCAGGCCACAGCAGAGAGCAGGACTGGAAGAGGAGCAACTAGGACAGAATCCGGCGCCCCAACCGGGACTAGAACTTGGGATGCCAGCGCCACAGGCAGAGGATTAGCCTAGTGAGTCGCAGCGCCGGCCGCATTTTCCCACATACTTAGCTCACTATACATACCAGAGGACTAGAAGATAGAAATTGAGGTAACATAAAAATAACTCATAAGGTATACCTAAAGGATATGTATTGATTTCTTTATCTTGAATAAAGTTTACTGTTGGTCTTTAGCAATAAATGGAATCCATAAGAGATTGAAAAATCTACTTTGACAGTTTATGCCTTAGATTTTATATTATTGTACATATCTACAAATTTGTAAGCCTTTTTCCAATTTATGTAAATTATGAGTTTATTATTATAAAAGAACATTCTTTGTAAGGTTTTCTTTTTTTTTTCTTTGTAAGGTTTTCACAGGTAATTTATATTACTGTAAATATGGTTTTTTTTGGATAAAACAAAATAAATACATAGAATTCCATTTATCTTTTGTTCTTATAATGGACAGATGGAGTTGTTTCTAGAATTTTCTTAGATCTTTACTGTAATTCTTTTTAAGTATCTCCACTGTTTTCTTTCTGTTGTCTCATTGTTGATCTCTTTGTTTTGCTGTGTGACTGTGTATCTGTGCCCTCATGAATGGAAAGTTCATAATCAGATATTTATTATATTGTTTTCTGCTTTATATGGCAGAATTAAGCTGTTCATCAACATTCAACAGTATAAGAATAGCAAACATTATCATATGACAAGACTTTTTCTATGTGCTTTGCATATAGTAATTACATTTGTCTCTTGCAAAAGCTATATAAGGCAAGCTTTATTATTGTCCTTATTTTACAGATGAAGAAACCGCATCACATACAAATCTATTCACTTTTTCAAACTTGCCCTGCGAATAGGTAAGAGAGCTTGATGAACCCAGGTAGGTAATTTCAGAGAACTGTGTGCTACGTTATTAAGTTACTTTGTCTCTGATATCTTACTGATAAGGAAGTGAAAGTAATTAGAGTTTGTATTTCTTCCCATCTCCTATTTTTTGGAAATCTCCTTCACTTCCAATTTTTGTCACGTTTTTCATTAAATTTAAATTGTTGGAAATTAATGTCATAGTTTTCAATAATGGAACTCTGAAATCTAGATTGATCATCATTCTTTGCTATTAACAAATAAATTAGGTCTTACATACCCCCTACCCACAATATCATATTTGGTCTTCTTTGGTATGGTTACCTAACTGTAGCATTCTTTCATCAAGTGTCCAAAAACACACCCAGTGTTCCTTTAGCTATCTGACCCTTTTCTTTCCTTCGGGATACTCTCTTCTCTGGGCCTTTAGGTTGGTCCTTCCTCCAGAATTCCTGTTACCTTGGTGGCTGCTTTTTATCCTCCCCTCTTGCTGTCCCTTCCGTTTCCATGAAGTCTTCCTCCTTTTCTCTCATGACAAGCTTTCTCTTACTGTTTTCAAACCCATAGGATTAAGTGTCATTTTATGTTCATGATTCACAAAATTATCAATGTCTCCTAAAATTCACATTTGGTCAGACGGGGCATTCAGGCGCTTCTGTGATAGATTATCCATAGTGCAGTGTCTCTTCTTAATTTCCACTGAAAATTTTCTAAATACACTCTTGGGTCTCCTAACCTGAGCTGCTCTCCAGTACAATTACTCTCCTCTGAGTAAACAGTGATTTTCTCAGTGCAGGCACCAGATGCTCACCCCACAAACCTAAATGTCATGTTCAGGTCCTCCTTTTCCTTCATCATATGCCTACATCCATCAGAAATACCTGTCAGTTTTGAGTCTACATTGTAATAAAAGTACTAGTTCTCTTAATGAGTTCATCAGGTTAGAATCCTTTTTTTTTTGTATGAACCAAGCAAATATTCTCCCCTACTTTACTCTGGACACTTGTGTTTCAATCAAAACATGATACAAAGATGTCATCTCCTTAAAACACAATACTATACTATACTATACACAAACTATACTACTTGATATATGAAACATTGGGTGCTTTTCAATAACACTTAGGAAAAATCCTGTAAGGAGAAGCCCTAACCACTTAGCCACTCAGACATTCCTGTCTCTTTTTCCCAAGTTTTTTTCTATACCACCTTAACATCAACAAAAAAGCCAGGCTTAAAGGCCTTTGGAACTTGAACTTTTTTCCTAGCAGCTTTTGTTCTCCTCATAATTGAATCATTCTCATACTTTGATAATCACCTAGAGGCTTGTACTTTCTAACATTTACCACATTCAATAATGTTCTAGTTAGAACTGTGCCTGCTGTTCAGCTCTATACTACAATGCACTGTACAGAAGCTTCATTAGACCAGAAGGCTCATCTGTTTCCTGCACTGTATCTTAGTTCCATGGAGAAGCTACTCCATAATTATTTATGTAAAGAATGTGTTGGTAAACACATTTCCATTGAACCTGGAACAGGACTTAAATTGTTATTGGTATTTACTCCATATCTGGAACTGTTTGCTTCCAGGCTAATTTGAATGTGTTTATTGGATATTATACTTTAGATGTATTCATCCTCCTGCAATAAAATCTATTATCAATGGCCTTTATCTTCTTACTACTTCTGTAATCCATTTGTTTGTTCCTCTGTACTCATTTTAATCATTTGTAGCATTTCTGCATGTTGAAAACTTTTGGTAACAGCTATTTCTTGTCTTGATTTATCACTCACAACCATGCTATGTTTTGGTCTTCATTTTGTTCCATTTCATCTCAAATTTCCCATCTCATCTCATATTTGTCCCATCAATTTACTTCTATTATTTTGAATTCATATAAAAGTCTTTACAAAATTCTATACAAAAATTTGAATTTATACAAATTTTTCTATAGTTTGAAACACTTGTGGATTTTTTTCTATATCATATGTTAAATGGGTCTTTAATGCTTTTTTTTTTTTTTTTTGCTTTTTCCTCCTCTTTTGACTTGTTACACAGTAATCCTGGGAAGGTACATTCTAAGAACCCTAGAGGATACCTGAAACTGAGGATTTTACTGAATCTTACATATATTTTTATTACATTTTTCCCTAGACACACTACAGTTTCACAAATAAAAGATTCATTTCCACTGTAGCTCTTAGCAACATCAGCATACATTTTTTTTCTCATTACTGAGTAGGGAATTTTCATCTTGTGCCTTAAATGAAGTACTTTATGACTTCCTTGTGGCATATACTAAATGACAGCGTTACTACTGTTGCACTTTTGGGCCATTGTTGAGGATTATTTGAACACAAGTACTGAAAAACATGTACAGGTGATCTGATACTTGAGAGGGCTTCTAAGTTATTTAGCAGGCAGGTAGCCCATACAGGGTGGATATGATGAACCAAGGGGTGACTCGTGTCCCAGGTGGGATAGAGTGAGATGAGATGAGAATATATCAAGATACTTACAATGATAACACAATGTAGTCATGAATTCCTCATTTCTAGAATTCTTCATTTAATATTTTCAGAATGCAGTTAACACTAAGTAACTAAAACTAAAGAAAGCAAAACCACAAATAAAGGGAGATTGCTGTACATTTATTTTTTGTGTAGGTGTCTTGTGAATTTAATTTATGTAATACTGAACGTGAGTAATTGGGTGCAGTCTAGGGCTTTGGAATATTTGGCCAATTCCAGTTGTTAGTTTTTAATGCTGATATGTCCCAAATGCTCAAATGTTTATTCTAATACCCTTAATATTCTCGAATGTCTTGTCCATGTTTCTCCATGTTGGTAGAGAAAGAATAATCAGAAAAAGTTGAGTACCCTCTTCATTGTTACTGGTCACTACTGGAGGCAGAATTCTGAGGCTTTCTCTGTTTATTTCTCCATCCTGTAGCTACCCCTAGGGATTCCTTACCTTTATTTCTGTCTTTTCTTTCACTAAAACTTATTAATAAGTTGATGGTCGGTTCTGAGTAATTTTTAATGTTTCACCTCTTCCTGACAGATTTGCTTTCATTTTATAATATGAAATATAGAAGCCTTGACTTAGGGAGACCAGTGGCAGACTAGTACAGCCATTAAAACAAAAACATAAAGATTGGTGTGCCTGACTTCACACTCTAAGCCTACTCATCACTACCTAGATAAACTAGGTAGTGATAAACTAGGTAGTTCCTTCTGCTTCAGTTTCCCAAATATTAAAATACAGTCAGAAGATGAGTGGATAAGTGGAAGATGAGAGGTACACTTAAGTCTGAACAGCGTCACACCTCTAAAAAGGGAACCAAAATAATCACAGATTTACAAACCTTGAGATCTTTAGAGGGACGAAAATGATGCCAGAGGCGTGGTTGCAAAGCCACTAAAAAAACTCGAAAAGGTAATTTTGAAGGAGAGAAGTTTCAATTGCCTATGCTTTATGTACTGACGCTGGGCTCATATTGCAATAATGTGGAAATAATAATTAGGTGAATTCAATGATTTAAATGATGAAAACCATAAAGGGACATGTTCACCAAGCAAAGGAAATAATCACATTGGTGAATGGTCTCTGAAGGTAAAAACCCTGTTGACAATTGTACAATACTGCAGCTGGCATGCCATCATTCTTCAAAGCACATAATGAGAAATTTTAGTGCATTCTTTCCCACAAGATGAACAACAATTAAAAATAAACACCAACACCCTCTATGTTAAAAAATAGATAAGAAATGAAAATGGAAATCATGATTAGATGAGAAAAGAGTAAAACAAGAACTGACAGAAATGGGAAAATAACTTTTATAAAGACATAAAGGAAAAGTAAACTTTAAACTAGGGAGAACAGTGATGCATAACCAGTATAGAAAGGCACCATACAGGGGACATGTGCTATGGTGTAGCAGGCAAAGCCACTGCCTGCAGTGAAAGCATCCCATAAGGGTGCTGGTTCAAGTCCTGGCTACTCCACTTCTGATCCAGCTCTCTGCTATGGCCTGGGAAAGCAGCAGAAGATGGCCCAAATACTTGGGCACCTGCACCTGCATGGGAGACCCAGAAGAAGCTCCTGGCTCCTGGCTTCAGATCAGCCCATATCCAGCTGATGTGGCCTTTTGGAGAATGAACCAGCAACCAGCAGATAGAAGTCTCTCTCTGCCTCTGCCTCTGCCTTTCTGTAACTCTGCCTTTCAAATAAATAAATAAATCTTTAAGAGAAAAAAGAAAGAGGGAAAGCTGCAATACAGAACGCAGAGGGGGAAAAAAGTGCAAGGCTACTCACTCAAATCCAGAAACAAATTAATAAGGAGGTGAAAGATATTAGCAAGGAAAATTATAGACCTAATTACCAAAAACAAAAAAAAAATCCAAAAAATAATGTTTTAAGTAACAGAAGAACAAAAGAAGCAGGCTTCTGTCTTTCATCTGAGTATCTGGGTTCAAAACCTGGTTCTGAGTCTTGAATAGTTTCCTGCTGATTCAGACTCCAGGAGGCAGTAGTGATTGCTACATAACTTAACTGGTTTCCCACTACCCACATGACAGACTGCACTGAGTTCTGGATCTTGGCTTCAGCCTATGCCACTGCCAGCTGGTATGGACACTTGGGGAGTGATTCGGAGGATGAGAATTCTCTCTCCCTCTTTTTCTATGCTTCTCTGCCTCCTGAATAAATCATTAGATAAATAAATAAATAAAATTAGCCTAAAAATTCAATGAAAGAAAACAACAAATGGAGGCTGATCTAGAAAACACTTATAAAAAGAAGTCTGTGACCTGGATTTCTATTAACAAATACAACTGCAATAAATAGCTGGAGATTTTCAGAATATTTGTTTTAAAATATAATTGCAAGAATAAAAACAATAAAAGGGAATGCAAATTGAAAAAAGAAGATATGGGTAAGAGTAGAAAAGCCTAGTAAGATTGCTATCTAATAGCTTTAACTTAAAATAGTCTATTAAAGTGCACATTAAAAATATTCTTCATTAAGAAAATGAATAATGATGGAGAAGGAAGAAAGGATACTACACACATTTTTAAAGTCATGCACAAGTTGAAAGAATGCTATACAAAATATAGATTTGTAAAATAATAATTATAAATGCTTATTTCACAATAAAAATGTAATACCTCTTAAAAGTCAGGAAAAGTATAATTACATGCATAGAAAATGAGTTGCATAATAAAGTTCATTGACCAGAGAATAAAATATCCCTTAACTGGAGCAATAAGAAAGATACTATATACACAAAAATATATTTTTGACTAAAATGAGAAACCTAAATTAATTTCTTTTTAAAAGTTAAGTTCTGGCTAGCATCTTAATACATATTTGATAATTAATCATACTATCTCATATTAAGTTTATGTAGCACTGTGATTAACTGACCACCTGTCTGTTCTTTTTTTTTTTTTCAGTAGAAAAATAGATTCAACTGTTTTATTGGCCTTTCATTTAAATGGCAAATGTCTAGGTAGTCTGACCTGTTTTCTCAATGATTTATGCACTGTCACACATACTAAAAAAAAATATTGAAGAACAAAAGAATACATAGTTTGATGCTTTAAATGAATACTCCTATACTAACAGCAGTTCTTAATATAAATTACGAAAAAAAATAAATTGGCAATTGCAAAAGTAAAAATAAGTGCATTATATAATATTTGTATGTATATTCAAATGAACATATTCACAGGATTTCTTGAAAACAAATATATTCTCAGTTTCACTATTTAATATCAGAGGGACCAATGGCCATCTGTTTGACCAATGTAAATATTAGACTTCTCATCTCTAAAATAGAAATAACACTGTACACCTAACTGATAAAGTAGGACATATAATAAATGTAGTAGCTTTTTAATAATTATTATCTGCTGTATGAATTAGCTAAATTCTATTACGCAGTAGAGCTTATGTGTGTATATAAACATTTATCATTTGTATTCAGTTGTTCCTGAAAGCTGTGAAAAACTTTAATAACTTTAATACTGTACATTAATTTTTTGGACAAGAACAAAAAACCTTTGTGGAGATGGAATTCTAAGGAAATAACAGTAAGGAATAGTTTATTAAACACTACAAATGTGATTTTGAGGGGAGTCAGATATTAAGTTGATTAGTTTACTGTAATTGTTACAAAAATGCTTAATCCATTTGAATAATAAGTAGCATCCATATAATAAACACTGTACAACAGATGTTTTGTGCGTTTAGGAAAAGCACAAATACTAGGCATTTTTCTATTACTGTGTATTTCTTTTTAAGTGTGTACGTCTTTTGGAAATGGATATAATCAAGGTTTTTTAACAAATAAAATATATAGTTCATGGGAAAAAAAACTGCTGAAGCATCTGCTGGTTTTGGTGTCCATGGGGTCCTGGAAGCAATCCCCAGTCCCCTGCTGGTACTGAGGCATGACTGTGTAGAGGCAGATCCCTTCCGGTACCTAGACAAGAGACATCAACATTGTGAAGTTCATAAAAAAAAAGTATGTCAGAAACTGAGTACTTATGCGAACGCTATTTTTCTTCTCCCCACCCCAGACTTAGACTATTTTAGATTCACAGAAAATGGCACAGAAGAAAGAAAATTCAATCAAAAATAGTTAGCTGAGTACTAATGTAGATACACTTACTCTGGCTAATGAAGGAGCTGTATGTCTTTGACACTGTTTTAAATAACTTCTCGAAGTCTTAGTTTTCTCATTTCTTAAATGGAGTCTGTTTATACTTGAATATTATAATTCAAACATAGAATTTATAAAAGCTAACCAAGATACTAAAATAAACTTTGTCACACTAATAGCTCACTCTTCAGCACACTCTGCTTAGATTATTTGCATTATTTCTCTTTATAATAACTACTTCTCAAGACTAAAATGTAAACCTCTGTTCTAAACTGAAGAGTTATCAAAGCAATAAATTACTCACTGCCTTGTAAACAGCTCCAGGCATGTGACACTTCACGCTCACATCACATACTGAGTGCACGCACCACACCAACTGTTTTCTCTAAGATGATTTAATATACTGAATTTTGAATTGGAATTGGAAGACTGAAAACACAAAACATAGAATATGGAGGTAATAGAGAGAGCGAGTTAATATCATCCCTAGCGGAGTATGTACTAATAATTTATGTATGGATTAATGGCAAAGGCAATCAAAAAGATAAAACATTTTTAAGAGTTAGAAATGAAAAGGGCTGGGACCAGCATTGTGGCATAGTGGGTGAAGTCGCCACTTATGACACCAGAAACCCATATGGTGGCTGGTTTTTGATCCAGCTACTCTACTTCCAGCCCAGCTCCCTGCTAATGTGCCTGGGAAAAGCAGTGGAAGATGGCCCAAGTACTTGGGCCCCTGCACTCATGCTGTAAACCCAAGTGAAGCTCCTCGATCCTAACTTCAGCACGGCCCCGCCCTGGTTTTTGCATGAACCAGTGGATATAAGACCTCTCTCTCTCCCTCTCTGTGTGTGTGTGTGTGTGTGTGTGCGTGTGTGTCTACTTCTTGCTCTGTAACTCTGCCTTTCAAATAAATAAATAAATCTTAAAAAAAAAAGAAATGAAAAGGGCTGGTTGGCATTTAATTGGATGGGGAGGAGAGGGAAAGAAAGGATATAGAAACAGTGTTTAGATCTTGGCTTGAGTGATCACAGAAAGAAAGCAACCGCATTAGGAAAAGGTTTCAGATTCTCAGCTTTGTCTGAATCCACTGAGCTGCTCCTATTTCAAAAACCCACTCATTCCATCCTGAATCTGACATGAACTCTAAAACCCGTAATAGTTCAACATAAGTAATTATGTAATAACACGATGAAAATTTGAATCTGATTCTCAGTGAAGCTGGCCTTATATTTACAAGATGGAAAAAGTTGTGTTACGATCACCAGGTAAGCTCTCTGGTTCTCTGGTATTAGCTTAAACAGAGCGTTTAAAGCTTTGAGCTATTTGTTGCATTTTTATGAATTCTTCTTAGGAACAAACATCTCTCTTCCAGGCTTCTAGAGTCTAGAAGGCATAAAGGAATCCACATTTATCTATCTATCATCTATCTATCTATCTATCTATCATCTATCTATCTATCATCTATCTACTAGGATAGGTCAGATGCTTGGTACAACTGCTGTGTTGCCACTTGGGATAACTGCATCTGATACTGCAGGTCTAGGTTCAAGTCAGAGCTCAACACACAATCCAGCTATGTGATAATTGGCATTCTTCAAGGCAGCAGGTGATGACTCAAGTATTTGGGTCCCTGCCATTCATGTGAGAAACCCGAATTGGATTTCTCTGGTATGGACCACCCTTAGCTGTTGCAGGTATTTAGGAAGAGAGCCTGTGGATCGAGGTTTTCTCTCTGTCCCTCTTTCAAATAAAATAAAAACAATTGAGTAAAAACAATGTACACAGACACACACACACGTATAGTCAGGGAAAACAGGAGACAGGAGGAGGGGTAACAAGGCTTATAATCAAAAGAAAATTATTTCTCTGAATAAATATTTATTTATGAATCAAAATTAAATTAGTGTTGATATTTTTAAAAAGTATATAAAAGTACATGAAACATCGAAGGAATTCATTGTAATGTCATGTTATTTCTTGAATGCAGTGCTGCAAATATCAGCAGCCTATACAAACAGTTGGAATGTGATTGAGGAATGAGTTATCAATTTTCAAATACCGAAAGGGATTGAGGAAATAAATTGCACATTTCTATTAAAAATAATTACTATTTTCACTTATTTTTTTCTGAATTTTACATTTTTCTTTAATCCTATTTATTTTATAGTCTTCTCAAATTATCTTCAGAATCATGTGGAGTACAATTTTATCTATACAAATTTCTATATATCTATCTCCATCTTTTTCTCAATAGTTTTTATTATTATAGCTCATCGATAGAGTGTGCAAACATCAGTCATTTTTTATTTTATAAAAGTATTACAGTCAGGGCCAGCACTGTGGTTTAACGGGTAAAGCTACCACCTACAGTGCCGGCATCCCATATGGGCAGCGGTTCGAATCCCGGATACCCTACTTCCGATCCAGCTCTCTGCTGTGGCTTGGGAAAGCAGTAGAAGATGGCCCAAGTCCTTAGGCCCCTTCACCCAAGTGGGAGATCTGGAAGAAGCTCCTGGCTCCTGGCTTCAGATCAGCACAGTTCCGACCATTGTGGCTATCTAGGGAGTGAACCAGTGGATGGAAGACCTCTCTCTCTGCCTCTCCTTCTCTCTCTGTGTAACTCTGACTTTCAAATAAATAAATAAATCTTTCTAAAAAAAGTATTACAGTCAATTAATTAGAGATATTAGATTTTTTAAATAGTATTCAAAATGATTAGGTATCTACTCTGACAGTGAAATTAGAACTTCAGCAGTAAATGTACATTTCAGTTATAAGACAGGAAAGCAAGGACTACTTAATCAGAGGAAGGAAGTAGCATATTCCTTTGAAAGAGAAGTGGTGGATCTGAAATGTTGCCGTAATTATGTCACTTTTTTCGCAGCAACATAGTTGTTAGACTCCCATTTCTGCTCTTTATCCACTTTACTTAATTAAATATGATGGCATGGTATTCTGTAGATTTTAGATACTTTTATCCAATGTGTAGGAGGAAATTGAAGAATAGAGGGTGAATAACTTAACCAAGCTCTAGCCATTTCAGTGACAAGAGTTGAAAATGATACTGTAGGCCTATTATTTCTTTTTATAAACCCAGAAGACAAACAACATTTTTAAAATAATTCAAAGAAATGAATTCTATGAAGCTTTAAACAAAATATAGAGGCCGGCATTGCAGCATAGTGGTTTAAGCTGCTGCCTGGGACACCCACATCCCATACGGGCTCCTGTTGAGTCCCAGCTCCTCCACTTCCTATCGAGCTCCCTGATAATGTGCCATGGGGGCATCAGGAGATGGCCCAAGTACTTGGGTCCCTGCATCCACATGGGAGACCTGGAGGAACCTTTCAGCATGGCATTTGCTGAAGTTTGCAGTGGCTTACATAAGACAACAATGAAGCTGTTGGTCTTATTTAATTCTTTCTTTCCCTAAAGATTCTCTGTAATGTGTGTTGCTGTTTGGATGCCTTTTATCCATAATAAAACTTTTTTCCAAAATTGGAGACAATCCTTTCTAAGTCTGCTGCTACTTTATAAACTAAGTTTATGAACCATTCTAAAGCACTTGTCATTTGATAACGTACAGAGAATCTTTTCCAAACTAGCTTCCAACTCAAAACACTTTCTTTGCTCATACATGAGAAGCAGCTCATCTTCCATTCAAGTTTGTTAGTGAGATTTCAGCAATTCAATCACATCTTCAGGCTCCACTTCTAATTTAAGTTGTTTTACTATATTTACCACCTCTACAGTTACTTTGTCTGCTGATGTCTCCAACCGCTCCAGGTCATCTATGAGGAATGTAATCAATATCTTCTATACTCCTATTACTGATGATATTTTGATCTCCTCCCATGTATCACAGATTCTCTTATTGGAAGACAGAATAGTGAATACTTTCCAGAAGATTTTCAACTTACTTTATCCAGATCCATGGGAGGAATCACTATCCATCGCTATCCTAGGAAGGCTTAACCTTATGAAATGTGTTTCTTAAACAATAATATTGAAAATCAAAATTACACTTAATTTATGGGCTTCATTTGAGTTAATGAATGGTGTGTTAGCAGGCACAAAACAACAATTTCATTGCAAATCCCTACAAGAATGCCTGGGTGACAATTTGCATTGTAAATCACTAGTAGTATTTTGAAAGGAATTTTTTTATTGTTCTTATTCTGAGTAGTAGATCTTAACAATGTGATCAAATTATGTTGCTTGTAGATATATTTTCTTTTTTTTAATTTCACAGATAGAGTTAGACAGTGAGAGAGAGAGAGACAGAGAGAAAAGTCTTCCTTCGATTGGTTCACCCCCCAAATGGCTGCTATGGCTGGAGCTATGCCAATCTGAAGCCGGGAGCCAGGTGCTTCTTCCTGGCTCCCACACAGCTGTAGGAGACCAAGCACTTGGGCCATCCTCCACTGCCTTCCTGGTCACAGCAGAGAGCTGGACTGGAAGAGGAACAACCGGGACTAGAACCCGGTGCCCATATGGGATGCTGGTGCCATAGGCAGAGGATTAACCAAGTTAGCCACGGCTCTGGCACAGATATATTTTCATTTTAACAGATATATTTTTATTTAGACTGTGTTTTTCCACTTATGAATCACAGGCTAAATCTATACAGTCTATATAGAACAAAGAATATATAGGATGATTCCTAGGAGCCCTGGGTTTTTCTTAATGCAAATGAATATTGGCTTCAATATAAAGTCATTAGCTGCATTACATTAGAAGCTTTTAAGTGAGGTATTGACTTCTCCCTCTGGATATTTGTACTAGATAGCATCTTCATGCAATGCAGAGCTATTTCACCTACATCACAAGTCTGTTATTTAATGTAGCTGCTTTCTGGAAAATTTGCTTAAGCTTCTTCATCAAAATGCTGTTTCACCTTTCACTCTGTTGTTTGGAGAGTGCCTTGTTTCCTTAAGCCTCATGAACCAACCTATAATTTATGACTTTTCTTCCACAGCATTCATTGAAGAGAGCTCATGCCTTGCCCTGGATTAGGCTTTAGCTTAAAGGAATGTTGTGGCTGGTTTCATTTTTATCCTGACTATTAAAAAGCATCTCCCTACCAGAATTACCGGCACCGCAGTTCAATAGACTAATCCTCCACCTGCAGTGCCGGCACACTGGGTTCTAGTCCCGGTCAGGGTGCCAGATTCTGTTCCAGTTACTCCTCTTCCAGTCCAGCTCTCTGCTGTGGCCCGGGAAGGCAGTGGAGGATGGCCCAAGTGCTTGGGCCCTGCACCCGCATGGGAGACCGCACTTGGCTCCTGGCTCCTGGCTTCAGATCAGCGCGGTGCGCCAGCCACAGTGACCATTGGAGGGTGAACCAACAGAAAAGGAAGACCTTTCTCTCTGTCTCTCTCTCTCTTTCACTGTCCACTCTGCTGGTCTGAAAGAAAGAAAGAAAGAAAGAAAGAAAGAAAGAAAGAAAGAAAGAAAGAAAGGAAGGAAGGAAGGAAGGAAGGAAGGAAGGAAGGAAGGAAGGAAGGAAGGAAGGAAGGAAGGAAGGAAGAAAGGAAGAAAGGAAGAAAGGAAGAAAGGAAGAAAGGAAGAAAGGAAGAAAGGAAGAAAGAGAAAAGAAAAGAAATCATCCATGTGCTCATTGGATTAGGAATTTTAATTTCCTTCAAGAAATTTGCATTAGAAACTTGGCTAACTCTTTGGCTCTAGAGTCTTAACTTTTGGCCTAGCATGATTTTCAACACGCCTTTTTCACTAAGGTTAATTATTTATAGCTTTTGATGTAAAATTAGAGGTAGATCACTCTTCCTTTAACTTGAACTCTTAGATACCATTGGAAAATTATTACTTTAAATTGTTTTTTTTTTAGTTTATGGGACTAGAGAGGCCTAAGGAAAAGCAGATGGGGCAAGTTCAGTTGATGGAACAGTCACAACATGTGTCTATGCAATTTACCAACTTACATCGCCATGGTCCATGGACAACCAAAACAATTACAATAGCAATATCAAAAATCAGAGATCATCATAACACATATAATAATGAAAAAGTTTACAGTATTGCAAGAATTACTTAAAAGTATGATATAGGAACATGAAGTGAGTGCCTCATCTTGAAAAAATGATCAATCTGAGTTGTTACAAACCATCAATATGTAAAATTGCAACATTTCTAAAGTACCTTAAAGTGAAATGCAGTAAAATGAGGTACATCTCTATAGTAGTGAAAATGAAGCATAAGAATAGTGGACAATGATGAAAGAGTCTTTTTGTCTCATAGAGAGATGAATTCATAATTCTGTTTCTCAGTATGTGTTTCACCCTCATACTGCTAGCCTAGCATCTTCATTCTTCTACTATTAGAACCTCACTCTGCTCTTGCCTACATGCAATCATTTCATTGCTTTATTTTTTGCATTAGTTTGTTCTTTCTACCTTCTACACTTGCTATATTGTGCATATCCTGGATGTAATTATGCATAAGAGCATTGATTCAACTCTACCTTCTCTTTGCCATGAATTCTTTTCATAATTCTAGCACTCTGACTCAATATTGGTGGTATTTATTTGAATTGTTTAAAGAGAATTACTTAATTAATTAATTTTCCCTTTAAATATACATCAAACTTACTACCACCATTCAAGGTAAGAGTTGGTAATAAAACAGTGGTAGCATTATGTAGGTCGACCTTGCTAGCCTAAAAGTTAATAAATGCTACTTTATTGGTCTGATAAATAAATTGCATGTATTTTTCCTGCACTACCCTTCTAAATCAACATTGCTCGTGTAAAATATTGTTCACAGTGAATAATAGGTAATAGAGTTAGGATGGGATGTGTACTCTATAGAATACTATACAGCAGTAAAAAACAATGAAATCCAGTAATTTGCAACAGAATGGAGGAAACTGGAAAACATCATGCTGAGTGAATTAAGCCAGTCCCAAAGAGACAAACATCAGACGTTCTCCCTGATTGGTGACAACTAACCAAGCATCAAAAAGGAAACCTGTTAAAGTGAAATGGACACTATGAGAATCAGTGGCTTGATTAGCCCTTGTCCTGACTGTCGAGGAACAACTCAATACTTTATGCCTTTTAGTATTTTTTTTGTTCTAAATAATACTATTGGTTGAACTCTTTAATTAACACACAATTATTCTTAGGTGTTTAAATATAACTGAAAAGTGATCCCTGTTAAATATAAGAGTGGCAATAAGAGAGGGAGGAGATGTACAGTTTGGCCCATGCTCAGTCAGACTTGCCCCAAACGGTAGAGTTAGAAACGTGCCAGGGGATTCCAATTCAATCCCATCAAGGTGGCATGTACCAATGCCATCTCACTAGTCAAAGTGATCAGTTTCAGTTCACAATTGATCCCACTGATAGGTCTAAGAGTCAAAGGGATCACATAAAAAGACTAGTGTCTGCTAATACTAACTGATAGAATTAAAGAGGGAGAGAACTACCCAACATGGGAAGCAGGATACATAGCTGACACATAGAATGGCTGATGTCCTAAACAGCACTCTGGCCTCAGAATCAGCCCTTAAGGCCTTCAGATCCGGCTAAAAAGCCCATGGAAGTATTTCAGGCATGGAAAGCCAAGACACTGTGAAAAAAAAAAAAAGAAAAGAAAACAACCAAAACTAAAAAAACCTAAATGAAAGATCTCTGTGAGCGAGATCACAGTGGAAAGAACAGGCCATCAAAGAAGGAGGTAACTTTCTCTGAAGGGAAGAGAGAACTTCCACTTTGACTGTGGCCTTGTCTAAATAAGATCAGAGTTGGCGAACTCAAAATGCTTCCATAGCCTTGCAACTCATGACAAGAACCTAGGGTGGTTACTGACGCCATAAACAAGAGTATCAATTGTTAAATCAATAACAGGAGTCACGGTGTACTTTCTCCCCATGTAGGATCTCTGTCCTTAATGTGTTGTCCAATGTGAATTAATGTTATAACTAGTACTCAAACAGTACTTTACATTTTGTGTTTCTGTGAAAACTGTTGAAATCTTTATTTAATATATGCTAAGTTGATCTTCTGTATATAAAGAGAATTGAAAATGAATCCTGATGTGAATGGGATGGGAGAGGGAGCAGGAGATGGGATGGTTGCGGGTGGGAAGGAGGTTATGGGGGGAAAAAGCCACAGTAATCCAAAGGCTGTACTTTGTAAATTTATATTTTTTTTTTATTTTTAACTTTTATTTAATGAATATAAATTTCCAAAGTATAGATTTTGGATTACAGTGGCTTTTTCCCCCCTATAACGTCCCTCCAACTCACAACCCTCCCATCTCCTGCTCCCTCTCCCATTCCATTCACATCAAGATTCATTTTCAATTCTCTTTCTATACAAAAGATCAGTTTAGCATATATTAAGTAAAGATTTCAACAGTTTGCTCCCACACAGAAACATAAAGTGAAAAATACTGTTTAAGTACTAGTTAGAGCATTAAATCACAATGTACAGCACATTAAGGACAGAGATCCTACATGAGCAGTAAGTGCACAGTGACTCCTGTTGTTGACTTAACAAATTGACACTCTTGTTTATGGCCTCAGTAATCACCCTAGGCTCTTGTCATGAGCTGCCAAGGCTATGGAAGCCCCCTGAGTTCACCGACTCTGATCATATTCAGACAAGGCCATGGTCAAAGTGGAAGTTCTCTCCTCCCTTCAGAGAAAGGTACCTCCTTCTTTGAAGACCTGTTCTTTTTTTTTTTTTTTTTTTTTTTTTTTTTTTTTTTTTTTTTTTTGACAGGCAGAGTGGACAGTGAGAGAGAGAGACAGAGAGAGAAAGGTCTTCCTTTGCCGCTGGTTCACCCTCCAATGGCCGCCGCTGCAGCCGGCGCACCGCGCTGATCCTGGCAGGAGCCAGGAGCCAGGTGCTTTTCCTGGTCTCCCCTGGGGTGCAGGGCCCAAGCACCTGGGCCATCCTCCACTGCACTCCCTGGCCATAGCAGAGAGCTGGCCTGGAAGAGGGGCAACCGGGACAGAATCCGGCGCCCCAACCGGGACTAGAACCCGGTGTGCCGGCGCCGCAAGGTGGAGGATTAGCCTATTGAGCCACGGCGCCGGCTTGAAGACCTGTTCTTTCCACTGGGATCTCACTTGCAGAGATCTTTCATTTAGTTTTTTTTTTTTTTTTTCCCAGAGTGTCTTGGCTTTCCACGCCTGAAATACTCTCATGGGCTTTTCAGCCGGATCCACGTGCCTGGGATCTCACTCGTGGAGATCTTTCATTTAGGTGGTAGCTTCTGTCTTTAGCTTGGTCATTTTTAAGGTTTCCTACAAAAGTATTTTTATATTTATTCATCTTGTAGAATATTCTTTTTGCTTATCTTGTGTAGTATGAACCAGAAAGAGAAATTTGTGTTATATCCAAAGAATGGGATTAAGTTTTATTATTAGGGGCCGTCTGTCGCTCCCCCTCTTCGCGGAGGAACGACACTGAACCCTGCGCTATTCTTTTGTCTGCTCGGCCCTCCCCGGGTTTGCTGCTGGTTCTTTCCAGGTTGGCTGCCAACCCTTCCAACTCCGTGGAAGGACGGTTCCCCCTAGCCACTTTCCCCACTTCTGCGGGGGAGCGGCACACCACCGGCCGGCTCTCTCGGGGGCTGCACAGGTGTTCCTCAGGTGTTCCCTTTAGATGTTCCTGGTGCATGTTGTCTCTCTCCTCCTTTATAGTCCTCTTCCACCAATCCCAACTCTGCTACCCACACGCCGAGTACGCTGCTCTCCTGCAATCAGGAGCAGCTCCTACAGTTTATTGGTTGAACTGGAGGCAGCTGTGTAGAAGCTGTTTCCTCCTCTCCCAGCGCCATATTGTGGGAGAGCAGATGCATAGAATAAGTCTTAATTCCAGTAACTTAGTCTAGTCCGAGTTGCTCCCAGTTGCTCCCCACAGATCCCCCTTTCTTTTTATTTTTGGCGTTGATACGCACCTGTCTTCGGTGCCCCGCGGCACACACTCTGCTCTGCTTGCTAGAGTTGCCCACAGGTGCTTACAAGCCCTATCAATCATGCAAACCGAATCTCTTCGCCATGTTGTGAGGAGGTTTTTAGGCGCTGATGCGTGCCTGTGTTCGGTGCCCTGCAGCGCATGCTCTGCTCTGCTCGAACTGCCTGCAGGTGCTTACAAGCCCTACCAATCAGGCAAACCGAATCCGAATCTTCTCATTGCCGTATTGTGGGGAGACTTATTGATGTTGATTCGTGCCTGTCTTCGGTGACCTGCGGCGCATAAGCTGCTAGCCGCCCGCAGGTGCTTATCGTCCTAATCAGGCAGACCGAATCCAAGCTCTCTCATTGCCATGTTGAGGGGAGGCCTTATTTTTGTCTATTTCTCTATCTCCGGGCATTCCTATCTCTCCCATTTTACTTCTATCTGCCAGCATTCCTATTTCTCTCATTTTACTTCTAAATTTCTGTTTCTCTTGTCCCCGCGGCTTCCCGGCGCCCGCCCCGAGGCTGCTTCTCGGCGCCTCCCCTGCGGCGGCTTCCGGCTCTGAGCCGCTTCCTGGCTTCGCGCCCTCTCCGCGGTCTCCACGCCCTTCGCGCCCGCACCATGGCCTTCACGCTAGCCCTGCATTCCCTATCTATTCATACCCCGCGCGCTCTTTCTGCACGCGGCGGCTTCCGCGAGTCACACAGCCTAGCTCACGTTTCCGCCACCGGTATTCAGTCTAAGTTTCCCGGGCTAACCTGGCGAATTCAAAGTAGCCTACGTTTCCGCCTTACGGTTTGGCTTCCCGTCTTTTGCTCCCCAGGCTAATCTGACGGATTCCAACCTGGCGGCCCACGTCTCTGCCTCTGGTTCCAGATTTTCACCTTTTGCTCCCCGGGCTGACTTGATGAATCCCAAGCTGGCTTACGTCTCCGCCTCGGCCTGCCCCCGCGGCTTCATCCTCCCTAACATTTTTCTCTACCCGGTATGTTTCCCTAAGTTTTCTTCCAACAATATTCCCCTCTCATTTCTCCTGGCTTCTCCCCACAGTCCGTATCCGAGTCTAAGTTTCTTCTAGGTTTCACTTTCGCTTTCAACCTTAGAGATTTCTCCCAGCTTCCCCCCGTAGTCCGTATCCGAGTCTATGCCTAGGCTTTCGATAGCTTCTTCCGGCACCTTTTCCATCCGGCTTTTCCCTAGGCTCTTTGCTAGTCTCTCTCTCCGGTATTTTCCCACTTTCCCCTTCTTCCCTCCTAGGTTTCCTATCCGAGTCACGGCACCATTATGTCGCTCCCCCTCTTCATGGAGGAACGACACTAAACCCTGCCTAGGCTTCATATCTGAGTCACGGCACCATTATGTCGCTCCCCCTCTTCATGGAGGAACGACACAGGACCCTGCTTAGGCTTCATATCTGAGTCATGGCACCATTATGTCGCTCCCCGTCTTCGTGGAGGAACGACACAGGACCCTGCGCTGTTCTCTTGTCTGCTCGGCCCTCCCCGGGTTCGCTGCTGGTTCTTCCCGGGTTGGCTACCGTCCCTCCACCTCCGTGGAAGGGTGGGCCCCCTGCCACTTTCCCCACTTCCATGGGGGAGCGGCACACCACCGGCCGGCTCTCTCGGGGGCTGCACAGGTGTTCCTCAGGTGTTCCCTTTAGATGTTCCTGGTGCATGTTGTCTCTCTCCTCCTTTATAGTCCTCTTCCACCAATCCCAACTCTGCTACCCACACGCCGAGTACGCTGCTCTCCTGCAATCAGGAGCAGCTCCTACAGTTTATTGGTTGAACTGGAGGCAGCTGTGTAGAAGCTGTTTCCTCCTCTCCCAGCGCCATATTGTGGGAGAGCAGATGCATAGAATAAGTCTTAATTCCAGTAACTTAGTCTAGTCCGAGTTGCTCCCAGTTGCTCCCCACAGCCGGCACTGTGGCAAGTGGTTTAATCCTCCACTTGCATGGCCAGCATTCCATATGGGCCCCGATTCAAGTCCTGGCTCCTCCAATTCTGATCCAGCTCTCTGCTATGGCTTGGGAAAGCAGTAGAAGACGGCCCAAGTCCTTGGGCCCCTGCACCTCCATGGAAGACCTGGAAAAAGCTCCTGGCTCCTGGCTTCAGATCAGCTCAGCTCCAGCCATTGTGGCCATTTGGGGAATGAACCAGTGGATGGAAAACCTTTCTCTTTGTCTCTTCCTCTCACTGTCTGTAACTCTATCTCTCAAGTAAATAAATAAAATTTTCAAAAAAATATTAAAAGATCTTCTTTAAAATAATTTTATTATTAAACCTAAAACTATCATTATATATATTTTCAGCATAACCATACTTACTTAAATTTTGGAAGAAAAGATGTGTATCATATAGATATGATTAGGTATATGATTATATGTTTGTTTGTAAAATCCCTCAGCCTCTTGTTCTGAGTGGTGAGTTAATGAGTAGATAATTCACTCTGATGACCAAGTTATTTGTAGGTCAGTTATTTCTCAAATGATAAGCATGTCACAAATCTACTCCTGCATAGAAAGAAACTGAATATTCAAAATTGTTTTTCAAGTTTTTTAAGTAGTGACTCAGAACAGATTTAATAATCTGTCAGAATGATAATAACTATCTTCCTTGGCATCTCAATAGCACTCTATTCCTGTTTATTTCCTTCTCTGAAATCTTATGATTCTTGAATTCTATTAAAGCAATTTCTCCTGTTTTTCCCCATAACTTCTACTCCCAGTATTATTGTTGTCTGTTAAACTTTTTAGAGCAATCTATCTCTAGCTAGCCACTACTTATTAAAATAATTCACCATGCAGTCTTGGGCTTGCATGAATTATTGGCTCTTGGAAGATAAATGAAGCAAAGTTATAAATAATAACCTCTTCAGTAAATATTTCCCCAACTTTTATGGAATTAACTTTTATACTACTATGCTCCCAAATTAATATTCAGAATCCTAACTACCCCTGTGGTTATCTTTTCAAATGTGGCAACTATGGATTGGGAGCCTGTTTCAGCAGGCTTAGTATCCTTGTAAGAAGAGACATTTGAGGTCTTTCTCCCTCTTACCATTGTGCACGTATCTTGTAAAGACCATGTAAAGATACAGAAGGAAGATGGCTATCTGTAAGCCAGTCTCTCCAGAAACCAACTAAGCTGGACTCCTGACCATGGTTCCTGAAAATCATTATCACACTTCTGAAGACTCTTACATCCAATCACTTGCTCTTGAAGTTTCATTTATAATGATCTCCTCTTCTTATCCTCTGTTTTGTCATAGCTATGGCGCACACACACACACACACACACACACGAGAGAGAGAGAAAATATATGTATTCAGGCAAAGGCTATTTCTATCTTTATAAAAATTTTATTTTTGAATAACACATGAAATATTTTAATAGAATTTCAAATGATATTTCTATACATGTATACAATGCATAATAACCAATCATGTTAAGCATTTAGCATTTCTTTTTTATAAAAAGTTCAAAATCTTTTCTTGGAGTCCAGCGCTGTTGTGTAGTGAGTAAAGCTGCCACCTGCAGTCTCGACATCCCTTATGGGCACTGGTTCGAGTCCCAGCTACTCCACTTCTGATCCAGCTCTCTGCTATGGTCTGGGAAAGCAGTACAAGATGGCCCAAGTCCTTGGGCTTCTGCACCCAAGTAGGAGACCTGGAAAAGGCTACTGGTTCTTACCTTCTGATTGGCACAGCTTCAGCTGTTGCAGCCAACTGGGGAGTGAACCAGTGGATGGAAGATCTCTCTCCCTCTCTCTGCCTTTCAAATAAGTAAATAAATCTTAAAAAAAAAACCCTCTAACAATCTTCTTGTAATATTTTTTTTCAGAGAGATAATATAATCTTATTCTATAATACCTTTATTGAGCAATAGAAAACCAAGAGGTTTTACTCCTAATTATCTTTTTTTAAAAGATTTATTTATTTATTTGAGTGACAGAGTTACAGAGAGAAGAAGAGATGGAGAGAGAGAGAGGTCTTCCATCTGTTCATTCACTCCCCAAATGACCACAACAGTCAGAGCTGGGCTAATCCAAAGCTAGGAGCCAGGAGCTTCTTGGTCTCTCACACACATGCAGAGGCCCAAAGACTCTGGCCATCTTCTACTGCTTTCCCAGTCCATATCAGGGAACTGGATCAGAAGAGGAGCAGCCGGGACTTGTATAGGCACCCATATGAGTGGTTAGCACTGCAGGCAGCAGCTTTACCTGCTACACCACAGTGCTACCTACACCCCCACCCCACCCCCCACCAATAAATTTTTCCCATACCTCTTTTCACCCCACTTCACAGCTTATGGTAACTACCATGATGCATTTAATTTATATGGACAATTAGCTTGTTTTAATTTCTTGGCACTTTTGAATAGTGCTACATTAAATATGGGATTTCCCATGAGTTTTGATAGAATAATTTCATTCCCTTGGATATATATCCAGTAGTGGAGTTGCAGGATCATAGAGTAGTTCTATAATTAGTTTTTTAGGGACTTCCATACTTCCATATCTTTTTTCCTCAGTGACTGTTTTAATTTACATTCCCACCACATTGTGCAAGGGCTCACTTTTCTCCGCATCCCTGCCCACACTTTTTATCTTTTGTCTTGTTGATAATGGTCAATTTAACTGGAGTGATGTGTATCTCATTGTAGCTTTGATTTCTATTTCCCTGATGATGATACACCTATCTCACTCTCTTTACTATCACAAATCCACAATTGAGCATTGAAGCGTGTTTACTGTTCTCAATATGTTATGTTTTCTTTACCATCAGATATCTTAGGCAAAGTAGGAATATGTGCTAATATACTTGTATTTGTTCCTGAGAAATGGCATTTGAGGTTACTGCCAAGGCTGAATCACTATGGCCTGTCTCTCCACAGGTTTGGCAGAACAAACTTGTCTACAATCTTAGCTACATCAAAGAAACAATGTTGCTAGAGTGTAAAGTACATCCTTTGGTAAATTCATTCTGCTCTAAAAGGAAAGTTATTGTACACTAAATAATCATTTAGTTTATTATTTCCCCATGCATAAAATCATTTATTAAAGTAGTAAAATTCTATAAACTGCCTTCACACATCATATGTATATAATCTTGTTATTTCAATTACATTTACTTAAATAGAATGGCCAAATAAAGCCTCTACACAATCAGACATTTATAAACTAAATCTATAGCAAACTTCTGGCCTTGTATGTCTTAAATTAGGAGTCCTTTTCTAGAACTCAATATCATTGACTTTCCACACAAATCCCAGTATAGTCTTAAGGATCTCATGCAATCCTTTCATTTCATAAAATCAAATAATGTACCATATTAACTGTAAAGTCACTTTTATCATTGGCATTATTAAGTCTGAGAGATTTAAAAGCACATTTTCCAGTATCATCACTTTTCCTAGGCCTTTATAATCCATATTAGCCTTGATTTACAGTTGCTTGGAGTGCACCATAATATCTCTCAAATAATTTTTTGTTTGCATTTATAATTATCTTTTTCTTTGTGTAGTTTTTTTTCCCCATGATTCTTTATCTTAGTATCATAAAACAGTTGCTCTATGAGCAACAGATTCTTAAATAGTTTTTTTCCTCCTACATATCCCAATTTCTGAAGAAAACAAGAATCATTAATACTTTTCTCATAACTTTTATTAACCATATTCTTTCTTTTGAATTTCTGTTTAAGCTTTTGGTGATTTAAAAATCTATCAGCAAATGTTTTCACACCCTTCTCATTGTTATTCTTTTGAATCTGGGTGTACTTGCCACTGCTTTGACCCACAGGGCCACACTATGTGACTTGCAAGTGTAACTCAGAAAAGTCCATGCTGTTTCTGTTTGTCCACTCAGGCTTGGAGCCCTCACTTTCATGTAGACCTAATGCTACACTTGTTGAAAGAGCAGTTTAAGTGCATCTGTTGAGAGTCACGGCTGAAGACTTTATCCCAAACCAATTTTTCATCCCAATCCATGTTCTGAACACGTAGGTAAAGAAACCATTTTTAGGGCAGTGATTCATGTCCCAGCTGCTCCACTTCTGAACCATCTCTCTGATTATGACCTAAGAAAGCAGTAGAGGAGGATGGTCCAAGTGCTTAGGTCCCTGCACCCACCTAGGAGACCCAGAGTCTGGCTTCAGATCAGCCCAGCACTAGCCATTGTGGCCATTTGGGGAGTTACTGTGCCTCTCAAATAAATAAATAACTGTTACTGTGCCTCTCAAATAAATAAATAACTCTTCAAAAAAAAAAAAAAGAAACAATTTTGGAAGTGTTTGCTCCAGTTACCACTGTTGTCTTGAGTTATTATAGGCACCCAGTTAAGTCATCCTATTGCGGGACATCAGGTAGGTAGTGGAGAAGCTCAGGTCTGTCTGACAGCCCCTTGCTGACCTGTCTGACAGCATGGATATGACAACTCCAGACAAACTACTTCTGGACAGCACCTCACCTTACTGTGGGGTGGGTCTGATCTACAATTGACAGCTCCAGTCAAATCTCCCCAATGCTGACAACTCCTGGCCCACCTGTGAAAGTCCCTGATTGACAGCTCCTGGCAATTCACATTTTGACAACCACAGCTCACCCACACCAGGACAGTTGCAGCCAGCTCATATAACAACCTGGCCCAGCACACATGATAATTCCCCTTCTGCACACCATCCAGGCTCCCTTCCCTTCTTGTGCATAAGCCCGGCCTCCCTTTCTGGGCATGGTGCAAGCAGACCTCCCGTGTTCCATAGCATTGCAAACTTTCAAGCAGCCTTAGCTGAAAATATCTAACATGTCTCTAGGATGTCTTCCCCTCCAACACCCTCTCCCCCATGATATTTAGGTCATTTTAATGCCATTATAATAAAATTCTCATGTGGGGCATGTCCATTTCAATAATGCCCCAATACTATGACACTTCTGATATTTCTGAAAATGGGCATCGAATCAGGCAGAGCTTGAGCCCTGCCCCTTAACTCTACCCCTCCCCCATCAAATATTCAGCTGGGCTCCTCCCTAGACACAAGGCTCTATGCTTTTGGAAGGAACAAAGGAAAGCTTAACTTTGTTGACAAGGCTTTTCCCTTTATGGAGAGCTTTTTCACTGTTGGAAATTATTCTACAGTCAAAGTTTTTTCCTTGTTCGGGGCCTTTTTGCATTTGTGGTTGTTCATGCATGACTTGGTTCTTGAGCTTGCATTTTGATTTGATCCAAGTAAATCTTGCTCTCATGTTTTTATGCCCTCACCTTTGAAATATTTCATTTATGGAAGGAAGAACCTGTAGGAAGTCTAGCATGGAGTCCCTTGTCCCATAACAATCCCAGCTGAGAATTCAGAAGTAGTGAAGCAGAAAGAAGAATTGACACTGTGCCCTGAATTTCTGACTCAGAATGTGTGGGTGTAACAAACGGGTAGTTTTTTACCTTAGTGTTATGGATAATTTGCTTTTTATTAATAGATAATCAGAATGATACCTTTGAATAATCAAGGAATATTAACAAAAGACAAATATTTTTTATAAAGTGATATAAATGACCTGAGATACATGGTACAATCAATTAGAAGCTATAAACTGTATAAAGTTGTAATAAGTAATAATAAAACCATGTCACATATAATCAATTTAGATTTCCAGTACATAGAACCATAAACTTTATAATATGTGAAATCAATCTTTTTGATAAAAGCACTTTAAGATGCATGCTTAGTTTTAAATGTATTTACAGTTTGTTATGCTGATTTCAATCAATAGGACTAGAGCATGATTATTAATATCAATAGCCTACAGTCTTATAGTTTAGGAAAATTGAAAAGTCCTTCTCTATTTCAGGAAAAAAATGTATCCAACTTGATGTAAAAATTCAGAAATAACTCCATTATCACTACTATGAAATATTGGCCAAAGCTTATGTAATGCATGATCAACAACAAATAACAATGCTTGAAATCCTACAATTCTCTGAAAAAAGATGAAATTGTAAAAGTTTAAGTTGAGATATTTTCTGAATAAATTTATGCAGAAAAATGCTGATACATTTCATAAATAACCATGTTAGCAAACTTCTGTATAGTTTAATTATTTTACTCTAAATTGAATACATAATTCAAAATGGCATGGACAATTTAAAAATATGTATCTATTTCCAAATTATTCTCTAGAGTGAATTATATAATTTTCTTCCAACAGGTAGCTATATTAATTTCTCTCAAAATACCAACTAGTCTTGGAATAATTTTAAAAATTTACAATGGATAAATTATATAAAGTATTTAGTTATTCACTCATTAATTAGTTGAATGAACACCAACCATATGCCACACACTAGTTGCAGATTGGAAGTCATGGAAAAGAATTATATAATGTAGTAAATGAATTTAAAATACATAGTAGTAAATAGGGGGAAAAGGTGAAGTAGATTAATATACCTAAGATAGGGTACACTGGCAGAAGGTCAGCGATATATGAAACTGAGAAAATAGAATATTCTTAGGTTCTGTCTCACCTTCTGATGCATCAGCCTTGCATGTTGAAAGCAGTTTTGAGGACTAGAGTTGAGGTGTGATCAAAAGTGCTCAGGAAACAGAATATGGTGAAACAGATACTTGATATCTTGGACAAACACAATCATAATTTTGCTTGTTCTGCAGCCAGAGGTCACCAGTACTCTTAGGAGCCATTCCGGATTTTCTTTGCATTTCTCAAGTGGGGTCTCAAAGGACTGTAATGGCTACCATCATGGGATAGCTAATTTATCACCTCATGAATATTCACTGAATCATCAATAGTAAATATATCATGAGTATGCAGGACTTTCTGGTCATTTCATCCCTTTTTAATCTTTGTTCAGCAAAGACATTATTTCTTTAATTTATCTTTGCTTAAAATGTCTCACAAATTAACATTTTCCTTTAATTCATGCCTCATATGTTTCACAATTTATTAACTTACTTATCTGCAATGATGTGTTTAATGATTTTGTCTACATTATTTCAACTACCTGCTTACTTTTTTACATACATGTCGTACATCTTATAAGTTTCATCCATTCCATTTATTTTCTTGTCTTTATAGCAAAACAAAACATTCTCAAATAATGTACACAGAATACTTTAAAAACTATCCTTAGAATATTAAACTTCAAACACATCTTACAAATAATTTTATAACACCAAGTCTCTAATATCATGTCAGGCAATGGAAAACCTGGATCTCAAGTCTGATCACTTTGAAACTGGGTGCTGGGTGCAGTGGGTTAAGATGCCTTGTTGTGCCAGCAAGCCATATAGGAGTGCTGGTTTGAGTTACAGTTGTGCCAGTTCTGATCCAGCTCTCTGTAATGTGCCTGGGAATGGTGCTTGAGACACTGCCACCCCTGTGGAAGACCAGATGGGGTTCCTGGCTCCAGACTTTCTCTCTCTTTCCCTCTCTCTTTCTCTCTTTCTCCATCTCACCCCTTTAAAAACAACAGATCAAACACATTACTATCAATTAAATCAATCTAATTTTTCTAAAAGTCCCATCAAGTAACCCCAGAAATTGTGTATTGTACTTTTTTCAACAATTCTGATTTATTTTATTTTTTAGATAGTTTTTAAAAATATTTTCTATTTTGATCTACTTGAAAGGTAGAGTGGCAGAAAAAGAGAGAGAGAACTTCCATCCATGAGTTCAGTCCCCACATGTCTGAAACGGTCAGGGGCTCATGCCAGACCAAAGTCAGGGCACTGGGATCTCCATCACAGACTCCCTTGCATGTGAGAGATCTTTGAAAAAGTTTATTTATAATGCATAATATGAAAAATCTATGTGTAGAATTCAGAATGGTTTCGAACCAAAAAAAAAAGCTTATCTTCTTGGAAAAAAAAAAGAAAAAACTACTTATTTGAGATACAGAGAGACAAAAAACTAATTCCCTCAATTGCCTGTAACAGCCAGTGCTGGGTTGAGGATGAAACTACAATTTTCGAATTGACAGGTGACAGGAACCCCATTACTTGAGCCATCACCCCTCATCCCCAGATCCTGCGTTAGTGGGAGGATGGAGACAGAGACAGGTATAGAACTCTGCCACTCAGATACAGAACACAGATGTCTTATTTCTAGGTCAAATATCTGACAATAATCTGATAGTTTAATTTAATCTTCCATGAACTTTTGGAAGTACTCTTGTAGGACCCCAAAAGCGGTGTCCTCTTGTGACGACCCCAGAAACACAGACTCCAGACCAGACGATGCAATAGAGCAGGAGGTAATTTTTATTTCATTTGCGCAAATGGGCCCCCTGCTGCTGCAAGCAGCAAGCAAGCGAGAGGAGCCCCGAGCAGCTATCTCACACAGCTTTTAAGGGGCAAAACCACAAAATTAACATACCATAGGGTGGCGTAAGTTTATTGGGTAACTACAATGGGAGGAGGTTGTCGAGGAGGAGGAGAAACGGGGGCTACGTGCCCTACGTGTCTAAGCTTGGACAAGGGGAGGTTGTCCTTGAAGAGCAGAAAGGGATGGCTACGTGCCCTACGTGCCTCACGGTTTCTTTGTTAAGCTTGAACAAGCACAGGGGAGGGGGCTTAGGTGCATACCAGGATGTTCTGTCGCCCTTATCTCTGGGTAGTAGCCCTTATCTCTGGGTAGTAGCTATCTGCTTTCTCTGTGAACTTAGTTTACTCCCCATTTCCCAGGACTGTTTTATTAAGGCCATTTTTTTTATGGCGGCTCTTGGCTCCTTTCATTCCCCCATTTTCTCTTTGAACTAATTTTAATCCTAAAATTGTGTGCCATTAATGAGGGGTTTCAATACAGTCACTGGTGGCCAGGGCTTGATACTGTTGCACGAGGACTAATGCCAATGATCAGCAAGCCAGGCCTTAGCATGTGGGCCCATGGCCAGCCATGGGTCCCCACATCTCCTCCTTTTTTTTATTAAATTGAGAATGGCCTCTGTCTTAGGTTGCCCTCAGTCATCTCTGTCCTTACCCGTCATCGGTAACTCTGGCAGCTTGGCCTAGAGCCCTGTCTTAGGTTGGTACAGGATGCTGAGCGTCTTACCCGTCTTTGAGTACCATTCCAGCCCAACATTAGGTGAGAGATGAAACATACAGCCAAATATCAATTATTTTGATTACAAAGGAGGCTTGGTACGAAGTTTTAAATGATGAATCTCAGTCCATTCATACTATAGGGAAGTCAGCATAAAATGCAGAACACACGGAAGACATCCCATACAAAGTGGGAAAAGCAGTAGCAGTCCGGCCAACATTAATAACCAATGAATCCATTGAAACCCTTCAAATGAATAGTGGGTTAGTAATAAACATATGTTGCATTTTACTCTTAAGTTTATCAATAACAGACTCTATATATGGCACATTGTTAGTAATGTTAAAATAACATCCCCCAGGTACAGATTTACAACTTATATGATTTTTTTTTTTTAACAGCAAGTAATTGTTAGCTGCATGGCTTAAAAGCACTCCTGAGTGAACTTGATCCAATTCTTTGGCTATATTGGATAGCACAGTAGCAGTAAGATTGATTGCTTTGGTCACCAAACATGTAAGCCTTCATAGTCCACGATTATTTCCAAAAGCCAGTCCAGGAACACTTACTACTGATGCAGCCATGGCAAGGGCAGTGTCCTCTCCTATTAGGATGATTGTTATAGTAGTCTTCAGGTAAAGCACACCACTGACGTACTCTATCCGCTGCTGTAAATACAGATGTTAGCATCAGGGCCACACGGCCCAGGGAGCAATTGCAGAAGTTATCAGAGGCTAATGATGTAAAGGCATGTTGGTTACATGGAAAAACCCATCCCTTAGGAGCCCTTGTCCCATACCAGTACTGGATCAGGTCCATTCCATTGATTGGTGATAGGATCCCTTCATTTCACCACTGCTCTTTTTACAGCTGTTTTTAAGCAGTTAGAATTTAACAGAGACATCAAGAGAACATAATAGATTACTTTAACTCATTGCTTTAACAGAGGATCAGATTTTGATTTTATGTCAAAGAAAATAACCAAAGATTTCTTCTTCCCATAACATTTTGCGACTTTCTCACACCTTCTGTAACTTGCTCAAACCTTTCTCTTCTCCCCCCCTCTTTTTTTTATTCCAGTATGAACCAGCCATTAAGATAAACAATTTTTACAAATCATATCCTTTTAAAAGTATCTCTTTCTTTTAACTTTCCATATCAAGAACATGCTTTTATGTTTGTGACCTTTTACATCAAAATGATGGTATCTGGGACTGTAGCAGTCAATGGGAGAGTAACTTTGTTTAATTCCCTGTAATCCACAGTCATTTTTCAGGTTTCATCTGATTCCTTAACATGCCAAATTAGATAATTCCTTTTAGTGATTATGGGAATCATCACTCCAGCACTAAGATAATTTTTTTACTGTTTTAGATATTTCCTCATATCCACCTGGAATTCTGTATTGTTTACACTGAATAACCTTAGTTGGCCCTGGCAGCAGTACAGGAGCTTGATATAATTTTTTTTTCTACCACTATCTAGCAGTTTGACTCCAAAGGGCAGCATTTTCTTTTTCCCAATTTACATTTATCCTGTACTTATTTTTTTTAATTGCTTACACATGCATCAGTATGCAGATAACAAAATCCATTTTCACCTCCCCAAAGCCTATAGTTCATCCCCCTTTTCCACCGGCACTGATAGCAAAACCTCAATAACTTGTGGAGGCTGTGCACTCTGTAACTTGCCATCCCAATTCTCACTCGATTCTGAGCAGAGAGCCCATTCCTTCACCAAAGAGGCGAACTGAAGGTCTTTCCAGCCAGGAACATCACAGGTTACACATGCAACTTCAGTTTTTCTTTTAAAGAAAGGCATTGCTTTGCATACTTGCGGATCCTGCCAACTATGCCAATTTGTGACAGTAAATTACTTTTCAGCTGTCTGCTGTGCACAGACTTAGTTACTTTTAGTTTAATCCACAAGAAATACACTGCAAGCCTTGTAGTGCACACTAAAATTATTTACAGGAAAGATGGTAAAGGAGCATAGATTAACAGAATGTTGCAATAAACATGGCTCCATTGCTTTAATGATACTATAGCAAGATGGTCCACTGATCCCTGTAGGGAGGGCCTGAGGCTGGCCCCGCTTCCAGTTTCCTGAACTCTGTTTTTTAATGAATTACCTTCTTTATCAGTTTTGGAGTGACATTTATTGTCCCAATGCCTTCCCCTTTAGCACTGGAAGCAAATCCCAGGAAGAGCCTTATTTTGATTTTTGACTTTTGGACAATTTTTGTACATGCCCCTACTGCCCACATTTATAGCACCCTCATTTATCAGGCATAGCCCTCCTTGATGATTTTTGTAATGACATACCAAGCAGAGCGTCAGGTCCTGAATGTCCTGTTATTAATCCATTTTGTTAATTTCTCATTAAAGGGACTGTCACAGAACACCTCAATCACAGTAGCCAATTGATCATGTAATCATTACGGGCACATTTAATGTTCAGCTTGACTACGTGTTCCCCCAGGATGAAACAGCAGCAACAGAGGCTTGCTCCGGCTCCCCCTTAAAGCCCCCAAGGACAAGGGTGGCTCATTGCCAAGATGTTAGGCAAGCAGTGCGTCCCATCTCGGGTCTTGGCCAGAGAGCCGAGACATGAAGCATGCCCACCTATTTATCAGAAAACATTCCTTTATCCTCCTCCCCGGGAACTGGCCAGGCTCCCAAGGAGCAGGAGAAGGTCATTCAGCAGCAAAGTTTCTTGGTTACCAGAGCCAAATCTAGGTACAAGCCTCTCCATTCCAAAAATTTGTCCTTACATTTGGCCCTAGAGTTGCATTGAGAAGTAGACATAATTAACACATCATAAGAATACAATACACATTTTTCATACAAGTATACATCTAGCAATCAAACACAACAATAAAAACAGATGGGGGAGACAGTAAGAGATAAAGGACAACAAAAACAGCGACACACAGAACACAAATCACAAGCCACACGGCAACAGACCGAGACAAAACCGAAACTATCAGAAGGGAGCGGCCATCTGGCCAGGCTCTCCCCTGGAAGAAGGGAAATTCCCTCTTTCCCTCCTTCCCAGACCACCACTGGAGCGTCCTCCAGGGTTGAACCAGGGGTCTCAGGACACGTCTGTCTCCCCCACTGGTCCAGTCAATACTGAGCCTGTACAGGCGCCCCAGGACGGATTCCACGTCGCCCTGGCAGACAAAGACAAACAGTACAAACCGCCCCAGGACGGATTCCACGTCGCCCTGGCAGACAAAGACAAACAGTACAAACCACAATTACAATAACACACAAGTAAGCAAACTTACCTCCGTCAGGCCGATGGAGTGTGGGAGTCTGGGGTCCCCCAAATCCCGGACGAGCCCCCAAATGTAGGACCCCAAAAGCGGTGTCCTCTTGTGACGACCCCAGAAACACAGACTCCAGACCAGACGATGCAATAGAGCAGGAGGTAATTTTTATTTCATTTGCGCAAATGGGCCCCCTGCTGCTGCAAGCAGCAAGCAAGCGAGAGGAGCCCCGAGCAGCTATCTCACACAGCTTTTAAGGGGCAAAACCACAAAATTAACATACCATAGGGTGGCGTAAGTTTATTGGGTAACTACAATGGGAGGAGGTTGTCGAGGAGGAGGAGAAACGGGGGCTACGTGCCCTACGTGTCTAAGCTTGGACAAGGGGAGGTTGTCCTTGAAGAGCAGAAAGGGATGGCTACGTGCCCTACGTGCCTCACGGTTTCTTTGTTAAGCTTGAACAAGCACAGGGGAGGGGGCTTAGGTGCATACCAGGATGTTCTGTCGCCCTTATCTCTGGGTAGTAGCCCTTATCTCTGGGTAGTAGCTATCTGCTTTCTCTGTGAACTTAGTTTACTCCCCATTTCCCAGGACTGTTTTATTAAGGCCATTTTTTTTATGGCGGCTCTTGGCTCCTTTCACTCTTTATGGTCTCATGACCTGAAAACATTTTGTGGGCGGAATGATAACCAATGTGCCTTAAAACTTCAACATATGAACTTCAGAAAGTTTAAGTGATTTGGAAAACTTAAAGCTATTGAAGGATTGGCGCTGTGACATAGCTGGTAAAGCCACCACCTGCAGTACTGGTATCCCATTTGGGTGCTGATTCGAGTCCCGGCTGCTCCATTTCTGATCCAGCTCTCTGCTATGGCTTGGGAAAGCAATGTAAGTCACATACCTGGGAGACCCAGAAAAAGCTCCAGAATCCTGGTTTTGGATTGGCCCAGGTCTGGCCATTGCGGCCATTTGGGGAGTGAACCAGCAGACGGGAGACCTCTCTCTCTCTCTCTTTCTCTCTCTCTCTCTCCCTCTTTTTCTCTCTGCCTCTAAAATAAATAAATTAATTAAAAAAGATATTTGGATACAAGAATTATCAAACCATTCTAATTTGTCAAAATATTCACGTCAATGGAACATAAGAAAGTTTCTTTCTAATTTAAGTCTAGTTAAAAGTCTCTAAACTGTTGAAAAGATTAGACTTAAAAGAGTGAAATTTTCTCAACCTTATTTTCATACTTTTTTGACTTATTTTATTTGATGATATATTTATTTACCTTAAAGTCAGAGTTACAGAGAAAGAGGACCCCCCCACACACACACACAGAGAGACAGAGAGACAGAGAGACAGAGAGAGAGAAGGAGATCTTCCATTTGCTTGTTCACTTCCTAGATGACTACAATGGCCAGGGCTAAGTCAGGCTGAAGGCAGGAGCCAGGAGGTCTATCTGGGCCTCCCATGAGGGTGGCAGAGCGCTTGCAAGCACTTTGGCCATCTTCTGTAGCTTTTCCCAGGCCAATATCAGGGAGCTGGATTGGAAGTGGAGTACCTAGGACTCCAGCACCAATATTGGATGCTGGAGTCACAGGAGACAACTTTAACCACTATGCCAGACCCAACTTCATATTTTAATAGCCAATGATTGTCACAGCTTTAGTTTTTCTTTGCTTTTCTTCCTTCTGTTTTGTTTTTATTTTAGTTGTGAACTTCTATGATAAAAAGTAGTTCTGCTTAAACATCGGCAGAGCCTTAAAAACAGTTCAATTTACCTCTTCACATTTTTCCTTGTTTAGAAAATTGGAAATTGGTGGAAAATATGCCTTTTCCATGAACATTTTGAAGATCTCTTGGGCTTATTATTTTTATGGATGCCATTAAATCTTCTATTTGTTTTTCTTAACAAATAGGGAGAAGAATATTTTTCCAAATTCAGAGAAAAAGTGTTTTTTCAGCTGAAGTACAAACTTGCCATTTTTGTTGCCCCAGAAACCAAGGCAAAATTGGCTACAGTAAGTGCATTCATCTAGGTATATCTCTAGAGATAGAGAGACCCTGAATTGAGATCAAAGGCCATTCCACTGCAACCCAAATAGGGTTTCTTTCTTGATAGAATAATATATTTTTCTGTGTTTAAGAACATTCTCAAATATCATTAGAAATGTAATACTCCAAGATATGTCCATACTTTTCCAAAATATTACTAAATAATTTTTGAGAGGCCACCGCTGCAGCATAGTGGGCTGAGCTTCCACCTGCGAAGCTGGTTCCCATTTGGGTGCCGGTTCTTGTCCCAGCTGTTCCTTTTCTGATCCAGCTCTCTGTTATGGCCTGGGAAAGCAGTAGAAGGTGGTCTAAGTGCTTGGTCCCTGCACCCACATGGGAGACACAGAAGAGGCTCCTGGCTTCTGGCTTCAGATAGGTCTAGCTCCAGCCATTGTGGTATTTGGGGAGTGAACCACCATATTGAAGACCTTTCTCTTTGTCTCCCCTCTCTGTCTGTAACTCTACATCTCAAATAAATAAATTTTTAAAAAATTAAAAATGTTTTGAAAGCTAGAGGAGTGACTTTGAGTAAAACTTTCAATTTTTCTTAGTAATTTCTCAGTTTCTCCTAGCTATTGAATGAATTCTTTAGTTTTTTGTTTTGTTTTGTTTTTCAGAAGTCTCACTGAAAGTAGGAAAGTTCAGATTCTGCTTTGGAATGAAGCTGTGATGATCTCAGCAAGTTATCATATAAAAACTGACCTTAGACTTATGGTTATATTCTAGGAATGGATCCAAGCCAGAAGTAGACTAAGCCTAAATAAACTCAAACTCAAACAGAATTCAGCTCAATCAGAAGTCAGTAGCTAATTGAATTCAGGTGATCAGTCCTAACTGATAAGTCTGTCTAACTTCACAAAAACCCAAATATCCACTTCATTTTAAGATAGTAATATCTGATATTTAAATAATTTTCTTCTTATCATTGGAATTCAGGTTCTGTACAAGATGGAATAGTTAATATCAGATTTCACTCCCATGATAACAAATGCAGAAATGGACAGTATATAGAAAACAAACAGCTTCAGGTTTAAGCACTAAAAAACACAAGGCTGCAATCCTTGAGAGGAGAAAAACACAAGTTGAGTCCAACTCTCAAGATTTTCAAATTGCTGACTTTCCTAACTGAAACTCAGAACAGTGGAGTCAAAGCAGAAAGGACTTTGGAAGAAAACAAGATTGGAGTTCAGGGCTACCACAGTGCCCAGGACAAGAACACCACGAAGAAAAAGCCCTACTACACTCTTTTGTAGAGTTTTTCCTTAACTGCCTTCCCAGTTCTTCAGATACAGCCATCTAAGTGAGCTCCTGGAGGCTTGGCATAGAATAGCTTCTGAGCTAGGAATCTCTGGATCTCTGGTTTAGTCAAAGTGCAAAGACCATGGTAAATGTGGGGCATCCTTTTCATATCATTTTAGCTCCATGCCCTAAGAAAATGGGAAAACCCTTCAAGAAACTTACAACTCAGGTCTAAGCAGAAAGCTAAAACAAATCCTATCTACTACAGACTAACACCAAACCTTAAAAGAATGTTATTTATCTGAAATTTAACTGCCTGCCATAATCAAACTCAGCGTTCTTGAGTTTATGCATGGATTGTTACACTTTGGTCTATGGGTTAGCTTCCTACTTCAGTGATTAGCTTTAATAAGAATGCAGTCATGACCATGTATTTACATAAATATGTGGCTAATTTACGTTCTAACAATAGACGGAAGTAGTTGTGACACAGTACAAATTCCAAATCGAAAATATTTGCCAGTGCTGAACCTGCGGCATAGCGGGTAAAACTGCTGCCTGCAGTGCCCGCATCTCATATGGGCGCTGGTTTGAGACCTGACTGCTCCACTTCCGATCCAGCTCTCCACTATGGTCTGGGAAAACAGTAGAAGGTGGCCCAAGTCCTTGGGCCCCTGCAATCGCGTAGGAAGACCTGGAGGAAGCTCCTGGCTTTGGATAGGCACAGCTCTGGCCATTGTGGCCAGTTTAGGGAGCGGATGGAAGACATCTCTCTCTCTATGTCTCTCCTTCTCTCTGTGTAACTCTGACTTACAAATAAATAAATAAATCTTTTAAAAAATATATTTGCCATCTGAATCAATAAGAAAAAGGTTGTCAATCATTGATTTGGAGAAATTCAATATAATTCAGTCTCTCTACAGTAGTAGTGAAAAGCATAATTTAAAAATTACCAGGTACACTCAAGATTGCTGGCTGGTTATCAAGAGATAAAACAATAATATTAACAAATATAGAGATGATACAATTACCAGAGGTAGCAGATAATAATTTCAGAATAACTAATATACCAATTAAAATTGAGAGACTATAGATAAAATGCATTCATTCTTTTTTTGTTTGTATGTTTTGTTTTTTTAAACTTTTATTTAACAAATATAAATTTCTAAAGTACAGCTTATGGATTACAGTGGCTTTTTCTCCCCCATAACTTCCCTCCCACCCGCAACCTTCCCATCTCCTGCTCCCTCTCCCATTCCATTCACATCAAGATTCATTTTCAATTATCTTTATATACAGAAGATCAATTTAGCATATATTAAGTAAAGATTTCAACAACTTGCACCCACATAGAAACACAAAGTGTAAAGTACTGTTTGAGTACTAGTTATAGCATTAAATCACAATGTACAACACGTTAAGGACAGAGATCCTACATGAGGAGTAAGAGCACAGTGACTCCTGTTGTTGACTTAACAAGTTGACACTCTCGTTTATGGTATCAGTAATCACCCTAGGCTCTTGTCATGAGTTGCCAAGGCTATGGAAGCATTTTGAGTTCACCGACTCCGATCTTATTTAGACAAGGTCATAGTCAAAGTAGAAGTTCTCTCTTCCCTTCAGAGAAAGGTACCTCCTTCTTTGATGGTCCATTCTTTCCACTAGGATCTCACTCACAGAGATCTTTCATTTAGGTTTTCTTTTTTTTTCTTTTCTTTTTCCAGAGTGTCTTGGCTTTCCATGCCTAAAATACTCTCATGGGCTCTTCAGCCCTGATGAACATAGGCACAAAAATCCTCAATAAAATTCTGGCCAATAGAATGCAACAGCACATCAGAAAGATCATCCACCCAGACCTAAACACATTCATTCTTAAAGACACCATTTACAAGGCTGGTGTTATAGCATAGCAGGTTAAGCTGCCAGCTGTGAAACTTGCATCACGTATGAGCACCAGTTCAAGTCTGGCTGCTCCACTTCCAATCCACTTCCCTGCTGAAGGCCAGGGAAATCAACAGAAAATGGTCCAGGTCCTTGGGCCCCTGTACCCATGTAAGAGACCTGGAAGAAGCTTCTGACTCCTGATTTTGGCCTGGCCCAATCCCTGCCATTGTAGCCATTTGAGGAGTAAATCAGCAGATGGAAGATCTTTCTCTGTCTCTCTCTATCTCTGTAACTCTGCCTTTCAAATAAATAAATAAAATCTTAAAAATAGATATCCTTTACTTATCTTCCCTCATGTAGAGTTAATCAACTTGGCAGGAAGCCCTAACTCTTTAATCAAAATTAACCAAATGATGGCAATATTCTATTTTAGACTCAACTAAATGATTATCAAGCAATAAGCTGTGGACTTAGGTATTTTGGAAGATGAAAATCAAAATTAAGCTAAAAAAAGATGTAGAATACTGTTTTATCCCATCTTCTTGCTTTACATCAAAATTTGTGTCATGCTCAATCCTAAAAAATAAAAAAAAAGCCAAACAAACAAGCAAACTTTTAGTGAAATACAAAGTTAATTTGCAAGAAGAAAGAAAAGGGAAGTGAACTCAGGGCTTTGGACAGTGTCCATATTACAGCATGTAAAAACAAATCATAAGATTGATAGCACAATGTAGCTTTAAAGTCTTTTTCTAGATTAGAATTCAAATGTTGTAATCAGTAAGCCAATAACAAAATTTTGAAGTATAAAGCAAAATTCTGTCAAAGGTCTAGGTTTCCTACACCTTACAGAACTGGGAGTGCAGCATTGGCAAGAGGAGAGCTAAGGCGACAGGCATCACTCTGTCCAGACAAGGCATCTCTGGGAAACTTTATGGGGAGTGTAGAAGGGGCAAGCAGCTCTTAGGGGAGGTAAAATATTGACATGGTCATGCTGTGATACTTCATCAGAAATAGACACAAATTGTCATGTGTCTGCCTGCTCATAACACTTGCATTACTTTTCCATACTTTAGTTACCTATTTTAAGCCTAAAAATTACAAAATGGTGATGAAAACATAGAACTTGGATGTAAGTAATGTTTACAGGCATAGACACTAGAGAGGATCAGCCTGAGCTTGGTCAAATCCTGATTTCATCACTTGTTAGCTGTATAAACTTGAGCCAATAGTATAATTGTAAAGATAATGAAATGTACTGCATTATGTTGTTGTTAAGAGTCATGTGAGTAAATAAAGGCAAACCACATAGAATATGGTAAGAACATGTAAATTTTAAACATCAAGCAACAAGAAAGGCAGGAAGTCCTGTTACACAACAGTTTTAAAGGGATTTCTCTGTTGAGTAGTAAAATATGAGTCAATCCAAGTCATAATAAAATATGGTTTTGCAAAATATTTTAAAGAATCTTCAAAGTTTAGTGGTTCAGAGCAAGTGAAATACACCCTTTGAAAGGCTAATTAGAGGGAGGAATTGACCATGCAATTAGAATGATTATTGCTCTTTAGGGAGAAGTGTATAATTCCTCTTTTTTTCTTGACCAGGAAGGCAGAGCAGACATACTGGCAAGGAGAGCCCATATTGTTTGTTCATTTCCTAAATGCCTGCAACTGTGCAGACTAAGACATGTTTGGAGCCAGGAGCTGGAAACTCAACCCAGGTCTGCCATGCGGGTGACAGGAACCTAGTACTTGAGTGATTACTGCTGTTTTCCAGGATCTGCCGCTGTGGGAAACAGGACTTAGGAACTGGAGCTGGGAATTGAACTCAAGCACTTTAATGTGGGATGTGGGCATCTTAACCATTAAACATCTACTCTGGCATTCTCTGAGTTTATATAACAAGATAGTAAGTCGGGCACAGAAAGTTAAATACTGTAAGCTCTCCTTTATAGGGGGAATCTAAAATTCTCCATCTTATAAGAAGAAAGTAGAAGGGTATTTGCTGGAGGCTGGGGCTAGAGGGGAAAAATGGTGAAAGGAGAGATGTTCGAATGGTTCAAAGTTCCAGTTAGATTAGAAGAATAATTTTAGCTGTCTGTTGTTCTGTGTGATGACCACAATTAGTCATAATGGATTGCAAATTTCTAAACTGCTTAAACAACAGATTTTTAATGCCCTTACCATAAAAAGAATGCCTGTGAAGTGATGGATATGTTAATTAGCTTGCACAGTATTTGTTCAACATATAGGGAACATCACAATGTACCCCATAAATATATATAATTATTCATTGCCAATAACAAATTAACACAAAATTATGTTTCACTTGCAAGAAATAATATGAAGCTATTTGCTTCTCTGTAAGGCCAATACCATATACACCATATTGCAGGTGATTAAATAAACTGACCAATACAATGGGAATAGGAAATTCAGCAGGGGTTGCTTTTGTGGCTATGGTACATTATTTTTTTTAAGAGGCAGAGTGGACAGTGAGAGAGAGAAAGAGAGAGAGAAAGCTCTTCCTTTGCCGTTGGTTCACCCTCCAATGGCCACCGCGGCCAGCGCCCTGCTGCAGGTGCACCACGCTGATCCGATGGCAGGAGCCAGGTGCTTCTCCTGGTCTCCCATGGGGTGCAGGGCCCAAGCACTTGGGCCATCCTCCACTGCCTTCCCGGGCCACAGCAGAGAGCTGGCCTGGAAGAAGGGCAACCGGGACAAAATCCGGCACCCCAACCGGGACTAGAACCCGGTGTGCCGGCGCCGCAAGGCGGAGGATTAGCCTAGTGAGCTGTGGCACCGGCTTATGGTACATTATTAACCTTACTTATAGACATATAGACATTTTTAAGCCTATAAATATGGAGTTGCAGTGGGTGTGCATCAAACAGCAAGGCTAGATATAAGATTTGAAAGAGATGCAAAGATTTAGTAACTTATCATATAATACAAGAAGTTGAGAATGTTTCTTACTGTGAAGTAAGAAAAATATGTCAAGATCTTGAGACTTAAAACTATGGAATTTGCAGTATTTTTACTATTTTTTTTTTCAAATTTATACCTTCCCCTATCCATACACCCATCTGTCAATTGCATTATATTTCTTCCACTCTTTTTCTTTTCCTCAAATAATTAACTGAAGCTGGAAATACTTCATAAAATCAAAAATTTCTTTACTATTTTTCTCTAGTAAATTCTCAAGGAAGTATTTTGAATACATGAATGTTTTTATCAATTAACTGTAGGATAATTAAGATCATAAAGTTTGAGAGAAGAGGATTTCCGGGGTCATCTGGATAAAAAGATTAATAAAATTGCGATAATACACCTCAAGGGAAGAGAATGGGTGAAAACAACAGAGAATTAGGGTCAGCCGTGATTAGTGAGAAACAGCACTAAGCATAAGCCTTCTTTCACTGCCATCTTAGAAGTAGTTTAAGAACCAGGCTACCAAATGGCAAAACAAACAATGAAAGGAAAGTATTAGGGAAAGACAGGTTGATTAATTTAGTTAAAACTGATATAAGGATTCATATTCACACAGATTTCTAATTGCCTCACTGCAGTATGATTGGTTGCGATCAAAAAGACAAATGATAGCTACTGTTAGCATGAATGTGGGAAAAAAGGGAACCCTAGTACTCTATTGGTGGGGATGTACATAGTACAGCCATTTTGGAAAATAGTATGGAGCTTTCTCAGAAAAGCTAAAAGTAGAGATTCTGTATGATCCAGCAATTCCCAAGTGTATATCCAAGGGAAATGAAACCTATTTGTCACCCATCTGAATGTCCATATTTATTGCAGCACTATTCATAATAGCAGAAAGACGTGGACACAACGTAAGTGTCCTTCCAAAGATGAATGAGTAAAGAAAATAAGGTACATGTACACAATGAGATATCACTCCATCATAAAAGGATGAAATTTTGTTATTTGCAATAACATGTGTGGGATTGGAGGTCATTATGCTAAGTGAAAAAAAAAAAGTCAATGCAGAAAGACAGGTACCACATGATGTCACTGATATGTGGCATCTTAAAAATAGGTGATCTCATAGGATTTAAAAATACAGTGGTGGTTACCAGAGACTGGGAAGGGAAGTTGGAAGGAAGGTATGTGGCAAGGTTGACAGGTAGGAGTAGGAAGTTTTTGGCATTCTGCTACACATTCTGGTGACTAAAGGTATTATTCATATGCTATTTATTTATTTTTAAAAATATTTATTTATTTGAAAGGCAGAGGCAGAGAGAGGTCATCCATCCACTGGTTCACTCCCCAAATGGCTGCAATGGCTGTAATGGCTGATCTTAAGCCAGGAGCTTGGAGTTTCTTCCAGTCTCCAATGTTGAGTACAGGCACTCAAGCACTTGGGCCATCTTTCACTGCTTTCCCAGGCCATAAGCAAAGAGCTGGATGGGAAATGGAGTAGCTAGAACAGGTACTGGTGCCCCTTTGCAATGCCTGAACTGCAGGCTACCCACTATGCCAAAGCTCTGGCCCCCATTTCTCTATTTAACAAAACTCTAGAAGATAGAATTTTGGATGTACTTACATTAAAGAAATGCTAAATTCTTGAAAGGAAAATATATTTACTGTTATTTAATATTACCTAATATATAAATGGAACAAGATATCATATACAAAAATGTGTGCATTTTTTATATATCTGTTAATTTAAAAAAGGAAAAGAAAAGTATACAACATTTTATACATTGTGTTTTAGAAGCTAGTTTGACTTTTAAGAGTACATTTTGATGCATTTTGGACAGAACATTTGAGTGAATGGTAAGGATAAATGGATGGTAAGGAATTGGAAAGAGTGGGAAGATAACTAACTTCAAGGTAATTTTTAAATTTAAAAATTCTAAAAATTCTACAATTAACATTTTTACAAAGAATCTTTCATTTTAGTGCTCTCAAAATGGATTCTTTCCCTAAATATTTGAGGTATGATAAAAGGCAATTTGGTTCTTAATAATTTGGTGAATATCTGGGTTTTATTATCATTTTCATTCACTATTATAGATTGGGATAATATATTTCTATTTTATAAGAACCAACTGCACCTGCTGCCTTGAATTGCATTTCATATGATGTTGATTTCAATAATGTATGTCATTCATTCCATTCTGTTCGAAACAAAAATAAAAACAAAAATCCAGGAAGCTAGATATAATTGTTTTGTAAATGTAAGAAAATTACACAAGTTCCAAATAACTCTACTTACAGAGATCTTTGAAGGTCTTGTTTATGTATTATTCATCTTCAGGGGCTATAGGAAATTTATCAGTCATTCAATGCCTTCTCCACCAGGTCTCTCTTGGTTTTCCTTTATCACCACCGAAATGTGATGAGCACAGATGAGCGCTGTATCTTTAGAGGGATAATTACAGTTTAAAAAGGATGTGAATAACTGTAATTCTGAGTTAATAATATGAAATATTCATTAACATCACTAGTCTACATATGCCAGTACAACCAAATACATATAACATTAAAATAGCTAGTTGGTTAACTGACAGTACTTACAAAGGTACATGTAAGGAGCTAGAAGAATATTTATGTTATCTAATTTAATTCTGATTTCTGGTCCTCACTTATGAGCCACGTTTATTATTCTTATTTTACAAATGAGAGGATAATGCTTTATCCTTAGTTGTGTTGCTATCAAAGGATAGAATTCAGATGAGAATCACTACAAAATAATTAGTTCTCTCCCATATGTATTTGGTTATTGGCACATATAAAAATTACAATAAATCTCAATACTTAACCTGAAGTACATGTGTGTTTTATTTAGTTATGGAATATCAAGTTTTTTGCTGTTTTTTATTACTTCTATGAAAAACAATAGACAAGTGACTTTGTTGTCAATTATTTAACAAATCTGCTATAGTAATTTTAATCAATTTTCTCTAAATGCTCATTTTATTTACTTAACACTACTTATATTACCATTACCTCTCCATCTCAAATAATTTCCTTTGCTTCATCACTTGATTGATGGCTTTAATTAACTAATACTTTTGTGCAGGAAGACCACTGGGGGCATTGTAGTACAATGGGTTAAGAAACACCAGTTTGAGTTCCAGATATTCCACTTTCCAATCCAACTCCTTGCTATTGCTCAGAGGAAAAAAGCACTTAGATGGCCCCTGCCACCCATGTGAGAGCCTTGAATGGAGTTCTAGCTTCCTGCATGACCCAGTCCTAGCTGTTGTGCGCATTTTAGGAGTTAATCAACAGACAGAACATACCTCTCTATTTTTCTCTCTTTCAGGCACTCTGCTTTCCAGGTAAATAAATGAAATTTTAAAATATTAATTTTTTTTTTCAGAAATACATCTCATTTGCCATGTGCAAAATCATTTCCTAACATCAGACTCATCATCTAGTGTTTTGAAAAATAATGATTTCCAGGGTAATAACAACTCTTTTTCAAGAAGTCATAAAGATGGGCTGGTGTCATGGGAAAGCAGGTTATGCTGCTTCCTGCAATACTGGCATCCTGTATGAGCATTGATTCGAATCCCAGAGTTCCCCTTCCAATCCAGCTTTCTGCTAAGGCATCTAGCTAGGAAAGCAATATTTAGTCTCCTGAGCACATGTGAACTCATCTACTGATTTTCTAAGAGAGCCAGCAGTACCCTGCACACTCTCAAGAAGCCACCAAGTCCCCACAGTCTCAGCACACAAGGCTCCCATAGTCACTGGGAGAAGAGGCTCTTCTCTGCCCTGTCAGCCTATTAGGTCTACAAACAGGAAGTTTTTCCTGAACCATCTCCAGCTAGGCGGCTTGAGCCCCAGAGCCTGTGGTATGTTGGGACTTTGAGAGTGCCTCACAGTCCTGCGTAGATGCCCAGCCCCCACTCAATCCTCCCAGCCAGGCTCACAGTCAGCGGAGACTGTGGATTTTCCCTCTTCTAGAATATTGTATCACACACATACTCAAGAGCCACTGGCCAAAAATGTTGCCCTCTTCCTGGAGCTGATCTCAGTTTTGCTGAGAAGACAGCATCCTATCTTACTCAGTTGTTGTGCACATGCACAAAGGCTTCTGCCACTACTGCCCAAGCCCATTATGGCATCTACCCTCTCTCTGCTGAGCGACAGGTGCTGAAGTGGGGAGGATGGGGTGAGAGAAACATGCCCCTTTTACTTCCACTGAGTTCACAGTTAACCGTTAGCCCTTAGCTCCAGACTGGACTCACACCACACTTTTCCTTTGGCTATATCGCCATGAGTTTCTGCAGTCTGATCTCCCTTCCATCTCTCAGTTGCTGCAGTCATTTGTTGTATACATGTTTGTGCTTCATGTCCACACCTTCTACAGTTATTCATGGCGTCCTCTTCCTTCTGTAGGATTTCCATCCACTGCCGTATTTTCTCTAATTCTTCCCTGCACTTCCTACACTTTTATTTTTTTTTACTGTGTATGCCTAGCCAGCACAGTATGTCTTCCCCTATTCTGCCATCTAGGAATCCCCAAAATACCAACACTTAGATAAATTTATTTCTTCCATTGCTATGTTTTGGCATACCATTACTATTATAGATTGCACTTCTTTGGGGGATAATATTAAAGATTTCGTCTATAAATTCACCAGTCATTAGCCTTAGTGTGTATCCAAGAGTTCTCTATTTTATCTTATTTTTGAAGATTTATTTGTTTATTTGACAGGCAGAGTGTCAGAGAGAGATGGAGAGTGAGAGATCTTCTATCCACTAGTTCACTCACAAATAATGGCAACAGCAGAGTCTGGTCTGGGCTGATGCTAGGAGCCTGGAAATATGACTTGATCTTCTATAGGCGTGGAAGTGACCCAAGTAGTTGGGCTGTCCTCTGCTACCTTCTCAGGTGCATTAGCAGGTTGCTAGATCAGAAGCAGAACAGTTTGGGCTTGAATCAGTATTCCTCTATGGGATGCCGAAATTCTAAGTAATGGCTTAACTTTGTGTGCCCACAACACTGGCCCCATGTCTCATTTTAAAAACATTTTTGGGAGTCAAATTTGTGGTGCAGGGGTTCAACCACCTATGCAATGCTGGCATCTCATATGAACTCTAGAAAGGCAGTGGATGATAATCCAAGAGCTTGGGACCCTGCCAACCATGTAAGAGACACTGATGGAGTTCTAGGCTCCTGGATTTGGCCTGGCTCAGCCCTAGCCATTGCAGCTATTTGGGGAATGAACTAGCAGATGGAGGATCGCTCTCTCGCTCTCTCTCTCTCTCTCTGTCTCCCTCCCTCTCTCCCTCTCTCCCTCTTTCCTCTCTACATAACTCTGCCTTTTAAAACATTTATAATCTTTAAAAATAACCATTTTTTCTGTTTCATTGATTTATAGGATATTCTAGGTATGACCATATAATAAGATACATGTGACTTAAATATCTTCTCCCAGTAGATGACTGAACTTTTCATTTTGTTAAATCTTGCATTATCTTTCAATGACGTTCTTAATTCTACAGTAAGTCTTTAATGTCCATTTCTTAGAGAAAATGTTACTGAGCTAAATTTCATGATTAGAATATTATGTTTCTTTGAGAATGTTTAAAATATGATAAATTTGTAATTACATTAGCATACATAGTATATTACTGATGTCTATTCATATTTTCCATGTTTACTGATTTTGCAGTGAAATCTTTGTTGCAATTCAAGTAATTGAATATATGTATAAGTTTGTTTCACAATTCTGTTCTGTACTATTGATATATATCTATATATTTGACCAATAAAATACTGTCTTCACTAATGTCCTTTTAGAAAAGCTTGATATACTTTAGCATAAATTCATTTCTTAGGTTAGCAATTCTATATCATCAATTTTCTATACCAATTTTAAAGTCTGGCTGACATTTTCCGCAAACCATTCCTATTAGCAATTTGATTAGGAAGGCACTCAATCTATATACCACCTTTGGGAAAACAAATTTGTTGACAATATTAAGTCTTAATGATGCCAGCACAGCATATCCCTTCATTAATTCTTTACTTTCTCTTACTGATATTTTCTACTTTTCACTGAGTTGATCTTGTATAATCTTCAGTATTTATTACTAGGCATTTTCTATAATATCCTTATATTATATATAATTATATTTATAATATAATATATTATATTATATATTATATATATAATATATTATATATTATATATATTATATATAATATTATATATAATATATATTATATATTAATATATAATATATTATATATTATATATAATATAATATATTATATATTATATATATTAATATATATAATATAATATATTATATATTAATATAATTATATTTATATAATATCCTTATAAGGCTATTTTTAAAATTATATCTGAAGTATTTTTCTTGTATATAAAAATATATAAACTTTTTTTTCATATTTGAGTATTTGGCATCTTCCTAAATTCATGTATTTGTAATATTTTTAAAGTTTATATAACATTTCCTTACTACACAAAACATTGTTCCTTCTTTAAATAATGAAGTTTATTTTCTCTTTTCCTACTCTCAGGCATTAATATGCGTTTTTCTGTTGAACTTAACTTCTCATTATAATGAAATATCCTTTTGACTCTCATAATATTATGTACTTAAAGTTCTGTTTTGTCTAATATTAATAACACAACATAGCCTTTTAGGAAGTTAGTATTACATACCTTTATGCCCTCTTATTTCCATCCCACAGATCTTCTTATTTCACATGTTTTCTTATAAACAGCATATATATCTGACTTACATATAATCCAGCTGGCAATATTCTTTTTATCAGGTGCACACATGATACATATTCCATAAAAACATTATTTCAAATTCTGATTTTGGTATTTTCCTGGTTTAGCAACATGCAGTATCATACTCTTTCATGATGCTGGGCAGTAACAGTGTCACAGTTCCTGGTCATCTATGCTACCATGAGGGTAAACAATTGACATTCTACTATGTAATATATTGTTAAGCTATCATATTTGGTAATGTGGTATACTACACCCATTTTGACTTGTGAATTTCTTTTTTTAATTGCTCCTTTATTTGAATGGCAGATTTACAGAAATAAAGAGAGGGAGAGATAGAGAAAGAGATGTCTTATCCATTGGCTCGCTCCCCAAATGGCCATAATGGATTGGTCTAAACAAGGCCAAAGCCAGGAATCTGGAACTCCATTGTGGTCTCCTACCTTGGTTGCAGGGGCCCAAGTAGTTGGGCCATATTCTACTGCCTTACTAGATGTGTTAGCAGGGAGTTAGCTCAGAAGTGGAACAGTTGGGGCTGGCATGGAAACTCATAAGGAATGCTGACATCACAAGTATTGGCTTAACTCACAGATTAGATTCTTAAATTATAATAAGTTTATTGGAATGTAACCCAATAGTAAGTCAAGGAGTATTTGTATATAATGAAATACTATTCAGCCTTAAAAAATAAAATCCTGTCATTTGCCCAGAACAATGGACCTGGAGGAAATTATGTTAAACCAGACACAAAGAAACAAACACCACCTGTTCTCACATGTGCAATGGGCAAAGCTTATAAACTCTTTGAAATAGAGAATAGGATAGTGGTTTTCAGGGACTTGAGGGTAGGTAGTGGTTGTTTGTCATAGGTGATATTTGTCAAAGGGTAAAATTTCAGGTGGACAGGATGAACATATTCTTTTTTTTAAAAGATTTTTATTTCTTTATTTGAGAGGTAGAGTCACAGTCAGTGAGAGGGAGAGACACAAAGGTCTTCCTTCCATTGGTTCACTCCACAAATGGCCACAGCAGCCAGAGCTGCTCTGATCCAAAGCCAGGAGCCAGGTGCTTCTTCCTGGTCTCCCATGCAGGTGCAGTGCAGGGGCCCAAGCACTTGGGTCATCTTCTGTTGCCCTCTCAGGCCACAGTAGAGTGCTGGATTGGAAGAGGGGCAGCCGGACTAAAACCAATGCCAATATGTGATGCCAGTGTCACAGGCAGAGGATTAACCTACTGTGCCATGATGCTAGTCCCTGATGAACATATTCTAAAGCTTTATTATGCAACATAGTGACTATAGTTAGTAATATTTAGAGTAAACTTGAAAATTACAGAGTAGAAATTAAATGTTCTCACTTCACACACAGAAAAGATAGTTATGTGAATTGATGGATATAATAATTAGCTTGATTTGGGAAATTATTACTTAATGTATGCACATATCAAAATAAGCCATACCCTAAATATAAAACTTATAATCAATGTTAGCTCAAGAAAGAAAAAAGTAAACTAAAATTCATAGAGGGCCAAGACTGTGGTATAGCAGGTTATGTTGTTGCCTATGATGCTGACATCTCATACAAGCACCAGTTGAAGTCTTGGCTGCTCTGCTTCCAATCCAACTTTCTGCTAACGTACCTGAGAAAGCAGAGGAATATAGTCCAAGTTACTTGGGTCTCTATCACAAAGCTGGAGACCTGGATGGAGTTCATCTTCCTGGCTGTGGACTGGCCCTGCCTAGGCTGTTGTGGCCATTTGGGAAATAAACCAGTGGATAGAAGAGCTGTCTTTCTCTCTGTCTCTCATTATTTTAATGTAATTGTCTTACATTCTCTTACTGTAATTCTACCTTTCAAATAAAAAAGTAAATCTTTAAAAAAAATAATGCTTCTTAATAGTCCTGTAGAATAGTTTTGAATAGACACGTCAATATTCAGTTATATTTTTGTTATTTGAATCAGATCACTTAGGTAATTTGAACATGCCTGAGAAGACTTAAGATTACAACTACTCCAATAATATGTAATATATAGAATAATCTAATCATCTCTAATTTCCATAATATTTTTAAGTCAGCCATATGAAATATAAATATTTTCTTTTTTAAGGATATTTTAGTGACTGCTTTTGTTAATATTTTAGGCATTTCTACCCCAATTCAACATAATTTATTTTAATTTGAACATAGTACAAGAAGCATTGTTTGACTCAATAATTAAAAAGTATTAGCATACAAATAATACATTGGATAAATTGCTATAGTTAATATTCAAATGTAGACAATTTATGTGTTGCTTAAAAAAATTGGTGGTTGGTAGTATGATTGCTACATAAAGGGATGATTTTATTATAGCCCAAATCACAGTGACTGAAATTTGATGCATTGTTTTGTTAATCATCATGATCTTGCCAACAGCAATAATTTAAAAATATTTGCCTTCTTCACTCATTCATCAGAATATGATGCTATTGCCTACTTCGTATGTTCTCATACAGATCATTTTAGTCTTCATTTGTAGTTTCAATATTCTTATTTATTTTACATTTCAGAACCTTTGGAGAACATCCAGTCCATCGCAAGTATACTATTATGTGAAATTTTAGAATACATTGCGATCTAGAAATAGTTTAATAAAATGTTTTTGTATTAATGTGAAATAATTTGGAGCATTCTATCAATCAACCTCTTATATTTTAAATTCTTTTTAAAAAATACTATATATGTGCAGTCGTATATAACACATCAACAGCTGGATTCTAAAATAAAAATACTCAATGTTTGATGATTTTAGTATGACCCATATATAACTCTAGACTTCCAGTATAGTAGTAAAATAGAATTAAACACCAAAAAGCACCTCAATAAGAATTATTTCTAAGTAATTATTTTGTCATTATTAATTTGCTTTTTGTGAGTTCCTCTAATTATCATAAAGAGCGAAACTAAGATTTTTTTTAATTAATAAGGAAGTTAAGGATTTAAAAGTAATTCATGGGGCTCATCTCTGTGGCATCACAGGTTAAGCCTCCGCCTGTGACACTGGCATCACATTTGGCACTGGTCTGATTCCTGGATGCTCCACTTCTTATCCAGATTCCTACTAGTGTTGTGAGAAAGCAGCAGAAGGTGGCCCAAGGTACCTGCAACCACGGAGGAGACCTGAAAGAAGCTCCTGGCTTCTGTCTTCAGATTGGTCCAGCATTAGCTAATGCAGCCATTTGGAGAGTGAATCAGTGGATGGAAGACCTTTCTCTCTATCTTTCCCTTTCTCTGTCTGTAACTCTTCCTCTCAAATATATAAGTAAATCTTTACACCAATTGTACCACTGGGCCTCCATTAAATAAATCTTTAAAAAATAAAAATGTAATCCATGTAGTGTAGAATTAAGATGTTTATAGAAAACAAAACAAAGAATTAATTCATTTATTTATTTATATATTTTTTAAATTTTTTAAAATTTAAGAAATAAAAATTTTATAAGTATAACTTTAGGACTATAGCTATTCTTCCTACCATACCCACCCTCCCTCCCCTCCTCCACCTTTTTCTTCTCTTGCCAGTCCCATTCTCCATTAAGATTCATTTTCATTTAACTTTGTACACAGAAGACTAACTCTATACTAAGTAAGGATTTCAACAATTTGCATACACACACACACACACACACAAAACACAGCAGGACCAGGAAGCCTTAAGGGATGATTCTGAGGTCAGTGTGTTACGTAAAGCAATTGTCATTCTATAAGTCTGCTGTGTGGACTGTTTCCCACGCTGGAACATTCTTTCCTTTTTAATTCTATTATTATAACTAGACACTTGATCCTATTTATATGTTCACTTTAACACTTAATATGTTCACTTTAACAATTAAAATGGCATTTTTACCATCAAACTTAATGGGATTTGGAGTCCCATGACAAGTTTTTAAACTGTACCCTTAGTAGTAAGTCCTTAGGAATGTATGCAGAACCATATACTTTACAGTTACAAACTTCCTCTTCCCTCTCTTATTTTTTACTGAGATATATTTTCAATTGATTTATACTCATATGATTAACTCCATGTTAAGCAAAGAGTTCAAAAAATACTATGAAGAAAAAAAAAGAAAAAAACAAAAAAATAAAACTGTTCCTCTACAGTCAAGACAAGGGCACCTTAAATCTTTCCTTCTCGAAATATCAATTTCACTTTTACAGATTTCATTTTAAGTGCTCTATTAGTTCTCACAGATCAGAGAGAACATATGTCATTTGCCTTTTTGGGACTGGCTTATTTCACTACATATGATGTTTATTTGCAGCTCAATTCATAATGTTGTACCTGAGCGAATGCAAACAGAGGAGCACCCACATTGATAAAATTTGATAGTCCTTTATTGACCGCAGTGGAGAGCAGGCTCATGCCCTGAGGAACTCTTAACCCTGAAGCCCAAAGCAACAAGGTTTATAAAGAAAAAAAAATCAGGAGGGGAATACCTGGTTTCTAGGATCAAACTGACCTAAGGCTTATGCGAAACAATTATCAATTACAATCTTGACAATAGACAAATTACAATCTCTTAACATTAATCCAGGTACAGCCTATCTGTTTTTAAGCTTGAGCAATCAAGCTAGGGGATTTATATACTTTGCCAAGTGTGGTGTAGTAGACTGCTATTGTCTGGGTGCTTTAGATCATAGTTTCAGACCAGAGTCTCATGCCGGGGGAAGGGGTGTTTTCTCAAGATGCAGTCTCAGGTGCTCCAAAATGCAGTCCCTACTGTCAAGGTGTTACTTCAATAGCTAAGACGTGGAATCAACCAAAATTCCCATCAACAGAAGACTAGATAAAGAAATTACGGGATATGCACTCCTTGGAATTTACCCAAAGGAGTTTAAATTGATAAACAAAAAAGCGGTCTGCACCCTAATGTTTATTGCAGCTCAATTCACAATAGCCAAGACCTGGAACCAACCTAAATGCCCATCAACGGTAGACTGGATAAAGAAATTATGGGATATGTATTCTTTAGAGTACTATACCGCAGTAAGAAACAACGAAATCCAGTCATTTGCAACAAAATGGAGGAATCTGGAACACATCATGCTGAGTGAAGTAAGCCAGTCCCAAAGGGACAAATACCATATGTTCTCCCTGATCGGTGACAACTGACTCAACACCAAAAAGGAAACCTCCTGAAGTGAAATGGACACTATGAGAAATGGTGACTTGATCAGCATAGCTCTGACTGCTAATGGACAACTTAATACATTATCCCTCATAGTATTTTTTTTTGTCTGTTCTACTTAATATGACTGGTTTAATTCTGTAATTATCACACAGTTATTCTTAAGTGTTGAAAATTAACCGAAATGTGATCCCTGTTAAACATAAGAGTGGGAATAAGAGAGGGAAGAGATGTATAATTTGGGACATGCTCGGGCTGACTTGCCCCAATTGGTAGAGTTGGAAACATACCAGGGGATTCCAATTCAATCCCATCAAGGTGGCATGTGCCAATGCCATCTCACTACTCCAAGTGATCAATTTCAGTTCACAATTGATCATAATGAAAGGACTAAGAGTCAAAGGGAGCACATAAACAAGTCTAGTATCTGCTAACACCAACCGATAGAATAAATAAAGGGGAGAGTGATCCAACATGGGAAGTGAGATACTCAGCAGACTCGTAGAATGGCGGATGTCCTAAATAGCACTCTGGCCTCAGAATCAGCCCTAAAGGCACTCGGATCTGGCTGAAAAGCCCATGAGAGTATTTCAGGCATGGAAAGCCAAGACACTCTGGCAAAAAGATCTCTGTGAGTGAGATCCCAGTGGAAAGAACAGGTCTTCAAAGAGGGAGGTGCCTTTCTCTGAAGGGAGGAGAGAACCTCCACTTTGACTATGACCGTGTCTAAACAAGATAAGAGTCGGAGAACTCAAGGGGCTTCCATAGCCTTGGAAACTCATAACTGGTGCATAGGGAGATTACTGATGCCATAAACAGGAGTGTCAATTGGTAAAGTCAACAACAGGAGTCACTGTGCACTTACTCCTCATGTAGGATCTCGGTCCTTAACGTGCTGTACACTGAGGCTTAATGCTATAACGAGTACTCAAACAGTATATTTCACTTTGTGTTTCTATGGGGGTGCAAACGACTGAAATCTTTACTTAATGTACACTAAACTGATCTTCTGTAAAAAAAAAAAAAAAAAAAAAAAAAAGAAAGAAATTTTCAATTCCCAACTTGACTCTCACTGGGATTAAACATGACAATAGGTCTGATCTGATTTCATCATCATTTAAAAAAAATCATCTATTATTTTTCACTTTATGTTTCTGTGTGGGAGCAAACTGTTGAAATACTTACTTAAGGTATACTAAGCTGATCTTCTGTATATTAAGATAATCGAAAATGAATCTTGATGTGAATGGAAGGGGAGAGGGAGTGGGAAAGGGGAGGGTTGTTGGTGGGAGGGACGGTATGGGGGGGGAAGCCATTGTAACCCATGAGTCGTACTTTGGAAATTTATATTCATTAAATAAAAGATAAAAAAAAAATAAAGAGTATTTCTGAAAAAAAAAAAAGAAATTACGGGATATGTACATTATGGAATACTACACACTGGTAAAAAAAATTGAAATCCATCATTCTCAATAAAATGTTGGATCTAGAATTTGTTGATTTAAAGTTTGATAAAGAAAGAAGAAGATCTAGAATAGTTTAAGGAAGTATGAAAGTAATTTTGTGGATATTAGAGGAAAATAGGGTTGTTAAGTGAAGATATTAAATCATTTTCACACAAGTGATAAAGGTCTTTAGAAACACATTATAGACTTCTATATGGGTGATAAGGACTGCAGAACAAAAGATAGTTTTGTACCTGATTTATAGTGGATCAAATGCATGCCACTAGACCTAAGATCTCAGGAGATTTAACAAAAAGTAAAATAATTAAAGATAGAATGAGAGGAAATATAAAGGAATAACTCATAACTTTAAAAATCTAACTTTTTTTGGACTTTTTAATTTTTTTTTGCATTTTTTAACTTTTATTTAATGAATATAAATTTCCAAAGTACAGAATATTGATTACAATGGCTTCCCCCCATAACGTCCCTCCAACCCGCAACCCTCCCCTTATCCACTCCCTCTCCCCTTCCATTCACATCAAGATTCATTTTCCATTCTCTTTATATACAGAAGATCAGTTTGGCATACATTAAGTAAAGATTTCAACAGTTTGCTCCCACACAGAAACATAAAGTGAAAAATACTGTTTGAGTACTAGTTATAGCATTAAATCTCAATGTACAGCACACTAAGGACAGAGATCCTCCATGAGGAGTAAGTGCACAGTGACTCCTGTTGTTGACTTAACAAATTGACACTCTCGTTTATGGCATCAGTAATCACCCTAGGCTCTTGTCATGAGTTGCCAAGGCTATGGAAGCCCCCTGAGTTCACTGACTCTGATCATTTTAATAAATAAAAGCACTGTAGTGGTTTGATGTTCTCCTGCCAACAGCAGCCCTGGCTTAGATCCCTTTCCAGGAACAGAATACCGAATGTCTCATTAGGTAACGGGGAATGAGTTGGGGGAAACAAAATATGTAGGAATCTGTATGTTTACCCAGAGAAAAGAGAGATTGCCTGCCCCTTCCTGAAGTATAGCAGACTGGTGACAGTCAAATAAGCAGGCCATTGTCTGAAAAAGAAGGCAAGGACTATCATAATGCTGGCTATAAGCCATGCTGCACAGGGCATAAAGAATCTAATATAGGGCTGGATCACTTTTTTCTTGAATCAGTTAAGGTAGTTCCTTAGTTCCTAGTTGGAGGACTTGTGATTGCAGCAGGAGGCTTCAACCTCTCTGCATCGGTCTAGTCCTCCATCTAGGATTGGGGTTTTCATTGTTTACCTGTGTAGAGTACACTTGTGAATAGACTCATGGGTGACAGGCAGCCTGTGGTAAAAGCAATATTTAAAAGACCCATTGCTTCAGTCTGGAGGATCAACACCTGAGGGTCTTATCAGAAATGCAGTCTTTTTTTAAACTTTTATTTAATAAATATAAATTTCTAAAGTACAACTTTTGGATTATACTGGCTTTTTCCCCCCATAACCACCCTCCCATCTGCAACCATCCCATCTCTTGCTCCCTCTCCCATCCCATTCTTCATCAAGATTCATTTTCAATTATCTTTATATACAGAAGATCAGTTTAGTATACATTAAGTAAAGATTTCATCAGTTTGCACCCACACAGAAACACAAAGTGTAAAGTATTGTTTGAGTACTAGTTATACCATTTATTCACATAGTACAACACATTAAGGACAGAGATCCTACATGGGGAGTAAGTGCACAGTGACTCCTGTTGTTGACTTAACAAATTGACACTCTTGTTTATGGTATCAGTAATCACCTGAGGCTCTTGTCATGAGCTGCCAAGGTGAACAGAAGCCTCTTGAGTTCGCTAACTCTGATCTTATTTAGGCAAGGCCATAGTCAAAGTGGAAGTTCTCTCTTCCCTTCAGAGAAAGGTACCTCCTTCTTTGATGGCTCATTCTTTCCGCTGGGATCTCATTCACAGAGATCTTTCATTTAGGTTTTTGTTTGTTTGTTTGTTTGTTTTGTTTGTTTTGTTTTTTTTTTGCCAGAGTGTCTTGACTTTCCATGCCTGAAATACTCTCATGGGCTTTTTAGCCGGATCCGAAGGCCTTAAGGGCTGATTCTGATGCCAGAGTGCTGTTTAGGACATTTGCCATTCTATGAGTCAGCTATGTATCCCGCTTCCCATGTTGGGTCGTTCTCTCCCTTTTTAATTCTATCAGTTAGTATTAGCAGACACTGGTCTTTTTATGTGATCCCTTTGACTCTTAGACCTACCAGTGGGATCAATTATGAACTGAAACTGATCACTTTGACTAGTGAGATGGCATTGGTACATGCCACCTTGATGGGATTGAATTGGGAACCCCTGGCATGTTTCTAACTCTACTGTTTGGGGCAAGTCCGATTGAGCATATGCCGAACTGTACATCTCCTCCCTCTCTTATTCCCACTCTTATATTTAACAGGGATCACTTTTCAGTTAAATTTAAACATCTAAGAATAATTTTGTGTTAATTAAAGAGTTCAACCAATAGTATTAATTAGAACAAAAAATTACTAAAAGGCATAAAGTATTAAGGTGTTCCTCACCAGTCAGGACAAGGGCTGATAAGTCATTGTTTTTCATAATGTCCACTTCACTTCAACAGGTTTCCTTTTTGGTGCTTGGTTAGTTGTCACCCATTAGGGAGAACATATGATATTTGTCCCTTTGGGACTGTCTTAATTCACTCAGCATGATGTTTTCCAGATTCCTCCATTTTGTTGCAAATGACCAGATTTCATTTTTATTACTGCTGTATAGTATTCTATAGAGTACATATCCCATAAAAATTATCTGTATTGGGGTCAGTGTTGTGGCACAGAAGGGTAAGCTGTCACCTGAAATGTGGGCATCCTATATGGGCGCTGGTTTCTGTACTGGATGCTGTACTCCTTTTTTTTTTAAGATTTATTTGAAAGAGGAGAGGCAGAAAGAGGGAGAGGTCTTCCATCCAATGGTTCACTCCTCAACTGCCCGCAAGGGCCTGAGCTGTGCTGATCTGAAGCCAGGAGCCAGGAGCTTCTTCCGGGTCTCCCATGTGGGTTCAGGGGCCCAAGGACTTGGGCCATCTTCCACTTCCCTCCCAGGCCATAGCAGAAAGCTGGATCAGAAGTGGAGCAGCCAGGTCTTAATCCGGTGACCATATGGGATGTCAGCATTTCAGGCCAGGGAGTTAAACCATTGCACCACAGCGCCGGCCCCCGGATGCTGTACTGACCCAGCTCCCTGCCAATATACCTGGGAATGCATCAGAAGTGTCCACTTGGCCCAAGCTCTTGCCCCTCTGTCACTCCCATAGGAGACCAGGATGGAGTTCCTGGCCCCTGGATTCAGCTTGGTGCAGTCCGAGCTGTTATGGTCATTTTGGGTGTGAATCAGCTGATGGAAAACTTTTCAGTATGCTCCTCTCTCTGTAATTCTACCTTTCAGATAAAAATGAAGAAATCTTCAAAAACATTGTCATTAAAAATTCCTCCAATGAAAATTAAAATTCATAGATGGACATAGTTAGACTCTTAAGACAAATTTTAGAAGAATATAAAATCAAAAGTTTTTATATACAATGTCAATATATAAATTTTGACATAATACATGCTGTTGTAAAACTATTTGGGAAAGTTGTTGAACAAAACCCAGGAAGGGGAAAAATTGAGCAAATATTTTAATTGATTTTTTCTACATTTTGGCTCCCTATACTAAGTTAAAATAGCCAATACAATGGTTATATAAATGGCAGAAAAAGTAGACAAAAACAAATGGGCCCCTCCTGTAATGTAAAACATTTTCTTAGCCTAGATGAGGAAACCAGCCTGAGCTAAATAGTGACTAAGACAATAAAAGAGACATTAAAAAAAGATGTCATTGATTGGTCAAGAGAAAGCAGGCACTGATGGCAAGGTTACCCAGAGGATCACATCAGTGGAGCTGTCTGTGACCAGACTCAGGAGTACGGTAAAGACAAATAACTCCTCCCAGCAGACAGAATTTATTCTCTGTCCCGTATAAGTCACAACAAATTGGAGACATGAGAGATAAGAAGGCAGGATGAACTCACTCTACAAAAAATGCTTTTCTTGCATGAACTTGTACAAACTTTCCAGTGGGCACAAAATCCCTAGATCACACCCCTTCAGGGGCTTTTTTCTTCTGAAAAAGACCCCTCCCAGTTGCTTTGCTGGGGGCTCTCTCGTTTTCTCTCTGCTCTTTTCAATAGAAATCTTTTGGTACAAATTGCCTTCTCCGTTTGTAAATTTGTTTCATACTTCCTGGGTAAAGCAAGTTATTGGGCTCAAGTCAGCTGCAATATCTTAGTGCATTGTCCAGAACAGCTGTTAACAATGGAATTGGAATGAATAAAAGGGACAGAGATAATTTTTATATAATGTTATAAATTTCATAATGTAAATTGACTCTCCGATGGTAAAGAAGAGGGAGAAAGATCATTCTTATGAATTTCTGCACAAGCCGAGTATGATATTTGGGCCCAGGGATGAAAACAAGTGGTAAACAAGCCTCTATTACCTATAGTCTCCCAATTTTGATCCATATTCCCTCAAGTTTCAATCAATTTTCAATCAGTCACACTTTGAATTAAAAGTCTGGCCTATATCTTCAGAAATAAGTGAGTTTGATTGATAACTTTAGCATTTCTTATTATCCAATTTACTTACCTTTACTTACTTTTTTAGAGACTCAGTTTTTCCATCTCTATCATGAGTGGAATAAAGATTTCTATGAAGCTGTAAAAACTTAAGCATTTGTGAATCTCATTAGTATGGGATCATTTCTTCCTACAAAATTGAAAAAAAATACAAATTACATGTTCACACAAATTGCAAGAAGTTCAAGTCTTAAAAACTTTAATCTTCAGATATGTAATGCAATCATTAAATTTAATTTAATGGAAAATGATGACATGGTTTTGAACAGGCTACGATGAATAACAAGCAGTTAATATTAGCAGATTCTCATCACTAAGTGCCATTACTCAGAGATTATAAATACTTACCAGTGGAATAACTAAAAATAAGACAAATGTGTTTTCTGAAGGTGACTAGACAAACAAGTTATTCTAACTTGTCTCAACATTTAAGACTCTTTTCTGGGCCAGTGCAGTGGCATAGTAAGTTAAGCCTCCGCCTGTGGCTCTGGCATCTCATAAGGGTATCAGTTTGAGACCTGGCTGCTCCACTTCCAGCCCAGCTCTCCCCTAATGGACTGGGAAAACAGTGGGGATGGCCCAAATGCTCCTGGCTCCTAGCTTCAGAATGGCCCAGCTCTTGCCATCGCAGCCATTTGGGAAGTGAACCAGCAGATGGAAGACCTCGCGATCTCTGCCCTTCTCTCTCTCTGTCTGTAACTCTGCCCGTCAAATAAATAATAAAAAAATCTTTTTTTTAAGAAAGAGTTCTTTTCCTCTACCAAGAGACAATTTGAATTAATCCTTTCCAGTGTGAAACACACTCCAAAAACACTGAAATTGTAGAACAGATTCTCTGAAAGCATTCCTAATGCCAGCTCTCTTACTCAGTATTAGCCTCATGTCAGCTGTAAATTAACTTCCAAACATATTTTCCTTGCATTTATGAAGCATTCTGCTAGTCTTAGAATATGTTACACTTAAGCTTATGTGTGACATAACAAATAATGCTCATAAAATTTCAGGTGGTTTGCAATTTTATGCATCTGATCCACATGCTGCAAAAACACAAAAAGACATGTTCAGCAAATATAATGCTTGAAATCTAGAATTACAATGACATTTCTTACATGCATTCGTGAACAGAAGAAGTAAATTATGTCATCTTGTAAAATATCTTTAAAATTAATTCAAAGAAGGTGATTCCATCTTATTTTATATTTATACATTATAAAACTATGCGACACCATGTGTAAAAATGGGACAATATCTCTGCTGTTTTAATCTACACCCTAGGGAAGGAACAGCTGTACACCCTGAATTTTGAATGCTAGAGTCTGCATTCTTTATCTTACACATTCATTTTTGCATCTAAATTTTCTTCTTTACTACTTGGTTTCTTCCAAATTCCACAAACGAATTAAAATATTATTTCTAGTCTAAGGAGGGATAAAACATAATATAATGAATTTTATAGGAGTATATCTAAGCCAAATGTTAGCAAAGAGTGAGTTCTCAGTCAGGAGGTGAGACTTTACATATATCAAATAGGAGGTCTTATTAGCACCAGATCCCTGACATTGGTTTTGGCTGTTCATATTTCATAAATTTGAGGTCAAAACTGGAAAAGAATGTTCCTTAAGATATCAAATGCAAGCACTAATTGAACCAAATTAGTTTAATGCAGTGCTTAAATAGAACCATGAGGTTGGTCCTTTAGGGAGGGTAGGGAAATGGATATTAGTAATCAGATCAACATGACAGAAACTGGCTACATGTTTATTAAAGCAGGTTTCTCTCTTGTATTTCTGGCATGGAAACTATATTTTCCAGCCTCCTAAGAAGCTGGTTATACTTATTGTACTGAGTTGTCAACAATGGAATTGACGTGCACAATGACTATATCTTGTCCATGTAAAGTTCCTGTGGGTGGTCCTCCAAATTCTTCTTCTACTGCTCGGAGGACTGGTACCCAAGTATACCAGCAAGTGTAGCACAGACTGCATCATCCTGAGACTTTGAAACACTCTAAGGGGAATAACATACTGTCTGCCCACCATCAAAAATAACAACTTGAAAACAATTTACATGAGTTTTAAATGAAGCTTCTTCCTGACAACTTATGAGTTGAGGTTACTTGTTTTAGCAGCCAACTTTATTCTCACATGCACATTAGTTTCATTATTTAGTTTTATATTTTTCATGTTAGTGTCTCAGACTACATAGCATATAAACTACAGGATTATTACTCCCCATTGTGTCTAAGGATTCACAATTCTTAAGTTATTCAAGAGTATATCTACAAGTTTTGTTAGTGGAAAATCAGACTTTGGAATGGGACAGATAGCAATTTGAATTCGTACTTGAATCCTTTCTTAATAATCATTGCAATGATCTTTAGTGTGACTTAATATCTCTAAAATTCTATCACTGTTATAAGGATGAAAATAATACAGCTAAAATATAAGTCAAATAAAAATACTGACAAATGTTAATGAATTCAACTGCTATTATGTAGCACATCAGCTAATTTGCTAAGAACTAGGGATGTATATAAGCAGAAAGGTCCAACATGCTCATTAAGATAAAATAAGATACAGCATGTAAGAGAGTATGCCCAGTATGGCACAGGGACTTGAATGTAGAATTATTTACTATCTCACAACATTACACAGAGAAATGATGGTAGAGAGGTCTCTCAGTGATGATCAGCATTACAACAGTTGGAAAAAAGAAAATTTCTCCACAGTATTTTAAATATTTTAATAAATATTATCCCATTTGTTCTCATAATACCCTTCAACTTTAAGAAGTAAATAAAAGCAGCTAAAATCAATGTAATCCAAAGTATCTATGCTTGTTAAAAATTTTTATCTTAAAAGAAGTTCAGCTCCAAGACAAATCAAAGTACTCCTATTATATACGGTTCTTGGGTTTGCGACCTGCTATAGGAAGCATCCCAAGGGCAAAATGCCCTCCCAGTGATTAGAAAATTAAATGGAGCTCTTAATATTTAGTCTTCCTACACCATTGCTCATGTTCATGCTCTGTTTAGGCATTCCTGCTGAGCCATACCAGTGTACAAATACTCCAAAAAAATCCTAGGGTGACTATTAGCCATTGGGAAAAAGTTGCTTAGGGAGTGAGGAAGGGGCTACTTTAATAGTAAGAGAATAAAGAGCCTTATAATCAACCAGATTTTTCTTAAACTGATTTATTAATGTAGCATGACCTGGCTTAGTATTTTCAAAAGATGACCAATCACTTATATAGACTTGTTCATATAATTTTGATATTTAGATATCTAATTATAAAGGAGACTTGCATGAAAAGTTTTTAAAATGCAATTACTCTTAACAACAGTTTGGTCAACCATGCATAATTTATTTTTTAAGTTTCATAGACTATTGTCATATTTAATCATGAGATCTTAAAGAAAAATTGCCTGTGGGTTTGAAAATAAAACGAAAAGAAACAAAGTGTCAGAGTAATGGTTTTTGGCTTAATTAAGAGAAAAATAAGAATGTACAACACTGCTATAAAAAGATAAACATTTATTTAGAGAATTAAATAAACCTTGAAATGAGCATTTGACAAGTAATCAAAACATTTAAGAGCAGTTAAAAGTACTAAAGATTGTTTTTATAATCCCATTCTAACAATTAATTTAGAGGAGAGACTACAATTTCAAATATGTCAGAAATTCTCATTGACACAAAAAAGGAAGAACAAGGAATAATGCTAAAATAAAGTTTTCCATTTTTACTTAATCTAATAGATAGGTATTTGCTCAAAGCCATGATAACAACAATGAATTGTGCGTTAAGAACATAAGGATTAGTGCAAGGAAAGACAGACATACCAGACAAAAGGATTGGAACACTCTTTTAGAGGTTAGTTTGCTATCCATGAAGTAGTGCAGTGCTATTTGAAAATCAAGTTAGATTCTCTGTAAATGTACACTTCAAACTCTAGGGTAAAATACTTAAAACATTTTTAAAAGAAAGACAACTGATTTGTTATGAGAGGAGAAAAATTAGAATAAATTAAATGCTGAATTAAACAAGGTGAAGCATAAAATAAGGGAAAGACTAATAATGAAAAAGAAACAAAAATAAATACAATGAATAGAAAGCAATTATTAATATGCAAACATTAATCTGACTGCAGCAAAGATCAAATTCCATGTGAACAGTCTAAATATAGCAAATAAAGACATAGGTTATTAGAGTAAATAAGACAAACATATTAAAACCAACTATATGTTGTCTAAAGAAATTCATACTAAATATACAAAGGTGTATTAAAAGATTAGATAAATATATACCATACTAACACTAATCAACAGATAGATGGAGTAGCCACATTAACTTCAGACAAAGCAAATTAGAAAGGAAATTATCAGGAATACAAAAAGAGTTGCACAATAATAAAGGTTTCAGTTGTCTGAACACATATAATGTGTATTTTTCTAACACCAGAGTAACAAAATACATGAGGCCAAAATTTGATAAAACTGCCACAAGCAACAAATTTATAACTAAGTTTAGATATTTTTAACATTCCTTCATCAGAAATTAACATATCCAAGGGGAGGAAAAATAATAAGATATGGTTGAATCAATCAGTTGTATATAAGTAACATTTATAGACTACCTCATCCAATAAAAGCAGGAGTCACCCTATTCTTAAGTCAGAAGGAAGATTTATTAGGATAGGCCACAGTATGATTGATCAAGCACACCTTAATGGATTTTTAAAATTTTTAAGATTTGTTTGACAGAAAGATAGGAGAGAGAGGGAGAGAGAGAGAGAGAGAGAGAGAGAGATCTCATTTGTTGGTTCATGCCCCCAAATAAATGCCATGGCTGGGATCAGTCTGGCATTGAAGCTAGGAGATAGGGATAGAACAGAAGCCTCTCGTAGGCATGACAAGACTGGGACTTCATCCATACATTTCAGGGTCTGCAGGTAGAAGATAATGAACAACTCAGTGTCCACTAATTTGATAAAAAATTAAATTCCTTTAAAAAAAAAAAACCCATTCATTTTATTTACTTGAAATGCAATTACAAAAAAGAGAACAAAGGAGAGATATTCCATACACCAGTTCACTCCCCAGATGGCCACAGTGGCCAAGGCTGTGGCAGTCCAGACCCACCTAACCAGGAGCTTTATCTGGATCTCCCACATGAGTTCAATGGCTTAAGCACTTGGGGCATCTTCTGCTGTTTTCCCAGGCACATTAGCAGTGAGCTGGATCAGAAGTGGAGCAGCCTGGACTAGAACCAGTGTCCTTATGGGATACCATTATTATTGGTGGCAACTTAATATATTAGGCCATAATGCTGGCCCTTGATAAATTCCTTTAAAGACACAAATTTCTAAAATTCACACAGAGAGATGTTGAAAATATAAATAGGCTGGGGCTGTCACGGTGGCGCAGTAGGTTAATCCTCCACCTGCAGCGTCAGCTGCTCCTCTTCCAATCCAGCTCTCTGCTATGGCTTGGGAAAGCAGTAGAAGATAGCTCAAGTCCTTGGGCCCCTGGACCTGCAAGCGAGATCCAGAAGAAGCTCCTGGCTCCTGGCTTTGGATTGGCGCAGCTCCAGCCATTGTGGCCATTTGGGGAGTGAACCAATGGATGGAAGACCTTTCTCTCTGTCTCTCCCTCTCACTGTTTGTAACTCTACCTCTCAGATAAATAAATGAAATCTTAAAAAAAATATAAATAGGCCTATATCTACTAAAAATTAATCAATTATTTACAAACTATTGAGAAAAGAAAATATTGTGCCCAGAGATTTTCACTGTTGAGCTCCACCAAACATTTAAGAAAAAAATTATTCCTATTCTCCACAATGTTTTCCAGAAAAAGGAAAAACTGAGACTACTTCCTTGTATACTCTGTGTATGCCGGTTCTAATATCAAAATACAAACATTATAAGAAAAGAAAACTGCTAACCAGTATCTTTAATAAATAAAATTGCAAAAATTCTCAAAAATATTAGCAGATATAACCCAAAGATACAAGCAAAAGATGTCCTAAATAGCACTCTGGCCTCAGAATCAGCCCTTAAGGCATTCGGATCTGGCTGAAGAGCCCATGAGAGTATTTTAGCCATGGAAAGCCAAGACACTCTGGAAAAAAAAAAGAAGGCCTAAATGAAAGATCTCTGTGAGTGAGATCCCAGTGGAAAGAATGGGGCCATCAAAGAAGGAGGTACCTTTCTCTGAAGGGAGGAGAGAACTTCCACTTTGACTATGACCCTTTCAGAATAAGATCAAAGTCAGCGAACTCAAAAGGCTTCCATAGCCTTGGCAACTCATGACAAGAGCCTAGAGAGATTACTGACGCCATCAACAAGAGCGTCAAATTGTTAAGTCAACAACAGGAGTCACTGTGTACTTACTTCTCATGTGGGATCTGTCCTTAATGTGTTTTCCAATGTGAAGTAATGCTATAACTAGTACCAAAACAGTATTTTACACTTTGTGTTTCTGTGTGGGTGCAAACTGATGAAATCTTTACTTAATATATACTAAATTGATCTTCTGTATATAAAGATAATCGAAAATGAATCTTGATGTGAATGGAATGGGAGAGGGAGTGGGAGATGGGAGGGGTGCAAGTGGCCGGGAAGTTATGGGGGGGGGAAGCCATCGTAATCCATAAACTTTACTTTTGAAATTTATATTTGCTGAATAAAAGTTTTTTTAAAAAAAGAATACATCCAGGATGATGTACTTTGTGCATATAAGACTGCTTCAGCATTCAAAATTCAGTTAATGGAACTCATTACCTGAATTGATACAAGAAAAAAAAAAGTTGCCATCACATTAACACATGAAGAAAAAATATTTGACAAAACTGCAGTGTCTATTCATGAAAAGCCCTCAACAAATTAAAGGTAACTTCCTAACTTGATAATGAGCACATACAAAAAAAAAAAAAATACAGGTAACCTCACATGTGCTGGAGAAAAAAAGAATGCTTCCCCTAAAAATCAGAAAAAAGATATAAACTTCCCCTTACCACTTCTTTTCATTATTGCACAGAAAGAGTTACCTTATGCAATTAGAAAGAGAAGAAGAAATGAAAATTATACATACTTGGGAAAGAAATATAGCACCTGCTTGTGCCTAACATGATTGTCTATGTGGCAAATTTCAAAGAATTGGCAAAATAAAATAAAAAGACTCCTGGAACAAATTATTGTAAAACTGTTAATCAAGAGAGTATAGATTGGCAAAAGAATTGATAAATCAATCATCTGGACATAATATGTAGCCCAGATCTAACCCACACAACTGATTAGTGACAAATAACCAAGGCAAGTGAAGGAAGAATAATCTTTTCAACAAATGATGCTGGAATAATCAAATAATCTCATGTATACCCAACAACTCCAAGCATGGAATATATACATTTATTTAAAAAATTTATTTAATTGAAAGGCATAGTTACAGAGAGAGGAAGAGAGTGAGAGAGACAGAGATGTTTCATCTGCTGGTTCTCTACCTAGATGACTGCAACAGCCAGGTCTGGGTCAGGCTAAAGCTAGGAGCTAGGAGTCAGGGGCTCTTGGTCTCTCATGTGGGTGGCCTGACACCATCTTCAGCTGCACTTCCAGGCAATTAGCAGGGAGCTGGATGGGAAGAACAATAGGACACAGAGTGGTGCCCATGTGGGATGCTGGTGTCATTGCAGACAGTGCCGTATGCCACACCAGCACCAGGCTTACACATTTTACAACATATAGCTCAAAAAGATTTATACCTGAGTGTAAGATACATAATTATTGAACTGCTAGAAGACAGCATTGAATAATTAATATAACCTGTGTGGGATTTAGGATGATTTTTAGATATATTATCAAAGCATGATCACTGAAAGAAAAAAAAAATAAGTTGGACTTAATTTTAAAACTGCTGAAGATATTGCTAAACGAATCAAAGTCACAAGTTGCAAGAAAAATACAAGCACGTTGAAAACCCTAAATTGATAAAGGACTTATATCCATAAATGTAAAAAAAAAAAACAACTCAATGTACAACAATAAGAAAACAAATAATCCAAATTTTAAAATAGACCAAATAGGGAGGAGAGAACTTCCACTTTGACTACAAACTTGTCTAAATATGATCAGAGTCAGTGAACTCAGGGGGCTTCCATAGCCCTGGCAGCTCATGACAAGAGCCTAGGGTGATTACTGATGCCATAAACAAGAGTGTCAATTTGTTAAGTCAACAACAGGAGTCACTGTGCACTTAGTCCTCATGTAGGATCTCTGTCCTTAGTGTGCTGTATATTGAGATTTAATGCTCTAACTAGTACTCAAACAGTATTTTTCACTGTATGTTTCTGTGTGGGTGCAAACTATCGAAATCTTTACTTAATGTATGCTAAACTGATCTTCTGTATATAAAGAGAATCAAAAATGAATCCTCAAGTGAATGGAAGGGGAGAGGGAGTGGGAGGGGAGGGTTTCGGGTGGGAGGGAAGTTATTGGGGGAAGACATTGTAATCCATAAGCTGTACTTTGGAAATTTGTATTCATTAAATAAAAGTTAAAAATTAAAAAAAAAGAAATCAAAAAATAAAATAGACCAAATATATAAGCAGACACCTCAAAAAAGCGATGTAAAGTTTGATATAATTTGAGAATTGTAAACTAGTATATTTCTTGGTACAAAGATGCAGCACTGAAAGAGAATTACAGACCAATATCCCTGATGAACATAGATGCAAAAATCCTCAATAAAATTCTCGCCAATAGAATGCAACAACACATCAGAAAGATCATCCACCCAGACCAAGTGGGATTCATCCCTGGTATGCAGGGATGGTTTAATGTGCACAAGACAATCAATGTGATACACCACATTAACAGACTGCAGAAGAAAAACCATATGATTATCTCAATAGATGCTGAGAAAGCATTTGATAAAATACAACACCCGTTCATGATGAAAACTATAAGCAAACAGGGTTTGGAAGGAACATTCCTCAATACAATCAAAGCAATCTATGAAAAACCCACAGCCAACATCCTATTGAATGGGGAAAAGTTGGAAGCATTTCCACTGAGATCTGGTACCAGATAGGGATGCCCACTCTCACCACTGCTATTCAATATAATTCTGGAGGTTCTAGCCAGAGCTATTAGGCAAGAAAAAGAAATTAAAGGGATACAAATTGGGAAGGAAGAACTCAAACTATCCCTCTTTGCAGATGACATGATTCTGTATCTAGGGGACCCAAAGAACTCTACTAAGAGACTATTGGAACTCATAGAAGAGTTTGGCAAAGTAGCAGGGTATAAAATCAATGCACAAAAATCAACAGCCTTTGTATACACAGACAATGCCATGGCTGAGGAAGAACTTCTAAGATCAATCCCATTCACAATAGCTACAAAAACAATCAAATACCTTGGAATAAACTTAACCAAAGACGTTAAAGATCTCTACGATGAAAATTACAAAAGCTTAAAGAAAGAAATAGAAGAGGATACCAAGAAATGGAAAAATCTTCCATGCTCATGGATTGGAAGAATCAATATCATCAAAATGTCCATTCTCCCAAAAGCAATTTACAGATTCAATGCAATACCAATCAAGATACCGAAGACCTTCTTCTCAGATCTGGAAAAAATGGTGCTGAAATTTATATGGAGGCACAAGAGACCTCGAATAGCTAAAGCAATCTTGTACAACAAAAACAAAGCTGGAGGCATCACAATACCAGATTTCAGGACATACTACAGGGCAGTTGTAATCAAAACAGCATGGTACTGGTACAGAAACAGATGCATAGACCAATGGAACAGAATTGAAACACCAGAAATCAACCCAAACATCTACAGCCAACTTATATTTGATCAAGGATCTGAAACTAATTCCTGGAGCAAGGACAGTCTATTCAATAAATGGTGCTGGGAAAATTGGATTTCCACGTGCAGAATCATGAAGCAAGACCCCTACTTTACACCTTACACAAAAATCCACTCAACATGGATTAAAGACCTAAATCTACGACCTGACACCATCAAGTTACTAGAGAACATTGGAGAAACCCTTCAAGATATTGGCATAGGCAAAGAATTTCTGGAAAAGACCCGGGAGGCACAGGCAGTCAAAGCCAAAATCAACTATTGGGATTGCATCAAATTGAGAAGTTTCTGTACTGCAAAAGAAACAGTCAGGAGAGTGAAGAGACAACCGACAGAATGGGAAAAAATATTTGCAAACTATGCAACAGATAAAGGGTTAATAACCAGAATCTACAAAGAGATCAAGGAACTCCACAAGATCAAAACCAACAACCCACTTAAGAGATGGGCCAAGGACCTCAACAGACATTTTTCGAAAGAGGAAATCCAAATGGCCAACAGGCACATGAAAAAATGTTCAAGGTCATTAGCAATCAGGGAAATGCAAATCAAAACCACAATGAGGTTTCACCTCACCCCGGTTAGAATGGCTCACATGCAGAAATCTACCAACAACAGATGCTGGCGAGGATGTGGGGAAAAGGGACACTAACCCACTGTTGGTGGGAATGCAAACTGGTCAAGCCACTAAGGAAGTCAGTCTGGAGATTCCTCAGAAACCTGAAGATAACCCTACCGTTCGACCCAGCCATCCCACTCCTTGGAATTTACCCAAAGGAATTTAAATTGGCAAACAAAAAAGAGGTCTGCACCCTAATGTTTATTGCAGCTCAATTCACAATAGCTAAGACCTGGAACCAACCTAAATGCCCATCAACGATAGACTGGATAAAGAAATTATGGGATATGTACTCTTTAGAATACTATACCGCAGTAAGAAACAACGAAATCCAGTCATTTGCAACAAAATGGAGCAATCTGGAACACATCATGCTGAGTGAAATAAGCCAGTCCCAAAGGGACAAATACCATATGTTCTCCCTGATCGGTGACGACTGACTGAACACCAAGAGGGAAACCTGTTGGAGTGAGGTGGACACTATGGGAAACGGTGGCTTGATCAGCATAGCCCTGACTGTTAATGAACAACTTAATACATTATCCCTCTTAGTAGTTTTTTTTATCAGTTCTACTTAATATGACTGGTTGAGTTCTGTAATTGATGCACAGTTATTCTTAAGTGTTGAAAATTAACTGAAATGTGATCCCTGTTGAACATGGGAGTGGGAATGGGAGAGGGAAGAGATGTATAATTTGGGACATGCTCAGGCTGACTTGCCCCAAGTGGTGGAGTTGGAAGCATACCAGGGGATTCCAATTCAATCCCATCGAGGTGGCATGTACCAATGCCATCTCACTGTTCCAGGTGATCAACTTCAGTTCACAGTTGGTCATGGTGGAGGGACTGGGAGTCAAAGGGAGCACATAGACAAATCTAGTACCTGCTAACGCTAACTGATGGAGTAAATAAAGGGGAGAGTGATCCAACATGGGAAGTGAGATACTCAGCAGACTCATAGAATGGCAGATGTCCTAAATAGCACTCTGGCCTCAGAATCAGCCCTAAAGGCATTCGGAGCTGGCTGAAAAGCTCATGAGAGTATTTCAGGCATGGAAAGCCAAGACACTCTGGCAAAAGATCTCTGCGAGTGAGATCCCAGTGGAAAGAACAGGTCATCAAAGAAGGAGGTACCTTTCTCTGAAGGGAGGAGAGAACCTCCACTTTGACTATGACCTTGTCTAAACAAGATAAGAGTCGGAGAACTCAGAGGGCTTCCATAGCCTTGGAAACTCATGACTGGAGCATAGGGAGATTACTGATGCCATAGACAGGAGTGTCAATTGGTAAAGTCAACAACAGGAGTCACTGTGCACTTACTCCTCATGTAGGATCTCTGTCCTTAGTGTGCTGTACATTGAGATTTAATGCTATAACGAGTACTCAAACAATATATTTCACTTTGTGTTTCTATGGGGGTGCAAACTGTTGAAATCCTTACTTAATGCATACTAAACTGATCCTCTGTAAAAAAAAAAAAAAAAAAGAAATTATCAATTCCCAACTTGACTCTCACTGGGATTAAACATGACAATAGGTCTGCTCTGATTTCATCATCATTTAAAAAAAATCATCTATTATTTTTCACTTTATGTTTCTGTGTGGGAGCAAACTGTTGAAATCCATACTTAATGTATACTAAGCTGATCTTCTGTATATTAAGATAATCGAAAATGAATCTTGATGTGAATGGAAGGGGAGAGGGAGTGGGAAAGGGGAGGGTTGTGGGTGGGAAGGACGGTATGGGGGGGAAGCCATTGTAATCCATAAGTCGTACTTTGGAAATTTATATTCATTAAATAAAAGTTTAAAAAAAAATGGCTAAAATTTTAAAAAAGTTGATAATGCCAAATGGGTAGTAGTAGGAAGTTTTATTGAATGTGGGAATCAAAATGGTAAATATATTTGGGAGCACATTAATTTTGACAGTATGTTAGCCTAAGCATACAGTCCAGCATTCATGCTCATCCAGTTTGAAACTCGAGAAACCAAGATGCCCTTCAGTAGATGAATGCATAAACAAGCTGTAATACAACCATACAATGGAATATTATATAACAATAAAAAAGAAACCATTAAAATACAAAAATACATGGAAGAAATTTAAATACGTGTTACTAAGAAAAAGAAGCCATTGAGGAAATGCAGGATATTGTATGGCTCCAACCATAGGCATTTTGGAAAAGGCGAAACTATACAAACAGTAAAAAGACTTTGATTTCAGGCCTCAAGGGGAGAGGAAAGAAATGAAGTGGTGAAGCACAGGGAATCTTTGTTTGTTTGTTTTTTATTTGAAAGAGTTACAGACAGTGAGAGGGAGAGACGGAGAGAGAGGTCTTCCATCTGCTGGTTCACTCTCCAAATGGCCAGAGCTTCACCAATCTGAAGCCAGGAGCCAGGAGCTTCTTCCAGGTCTCCCATGCAGGTGCAGGGATCCAAGGACTTGGGCCATCTTCCACTGCTTTCCCAGGCCATAGCAGAGAGCTGGATCAGAAGTGGAACAGCTGGGACTCGAACCAGCGCCCATATGGGATGCAGGCGGAGGATTAATCCAGTGCACCACAGCACTGGCCCCAACTTTGGTGTTTTTAACATGAAATATGAAGGCACATGAGCCTACATCCACAGAGAATCTTTAAGGAGGGTGGAAATATTCTGTAGGACAGTGCGTTTTGCATGTATGCATCATGTGTTTTTTAAAACAAATATAACTGTATTACAAAAAAAAAGTGAATTTCAATGCTCATGGGCTTTGTTAACACTGATGCATCAACATAGGTTCATTAATTGTAACAAATTTACCACACCGATGTCAATGAATAGGGAAGGCTTGGTACCAGAAGTGGGAGTGGGAGCAGGGTGTGTATGTGATACTCTATAGTATCCACTCAACAGTTCGAATTGCTTTGTAAACCTAAAACTTCACCAAACAACCTTGAAGAAGTGATTATTTAAAAAATAAAGTTAGAGCCAACAAAATTTGAGACTTACACTTTTTCAGTTATTTCAAAAGGAAAATAAAAACACACGACATTGTTGTTAAAAGGGTAAAATTATTTTAGGAGTGAAAGAAATCCCTGAGTCAAATACTTAATGAGCAATGAAAGCATTTAATAGCAAGTAGAGATGTTAGAAGTGATTATCCTGCACTCATTTTAAAAAGGTGAGAAAACAAATTCCTATTTTTCTGTCATAATAAGATGGCATATTTCAGGAATCAAGATGAAGGTGACTTCAATCACAAAAGTGACTTCAAATGACTGCAAAGTTACCCTGAATTTTATTAAAACTTATGATGTTTATTCACCTTATTTCAGAACTTGTCAATGTGCTTGCATCTCATACGTTGCCTTCAGCAAATAAGATCCCTCAGGAGCAAAATGATAAGAATGAGCATGTCACAGAGCCCTGCTCCCTCATGCTCTTTATTCACAGTGTCTCTTTTTGAACACAACTTTTCCACCTACTGCTTCCTCTTAGAGCAAAAGACTTCCACCAGAACTTATTCAGGACGACATGCTGCAGTTATCATTAGGGGCTCAGATCAGTGTCTTCACCTCTAAATTAGAAATATGTGTGTATGTTTATTTAAAGCTTGAAGATAAATTAAGATAATATGTGCAGAATGCCAAGTTCAAGGATGTGTCAGATTAGTACCATTCATTATCATATTCTTTGTACTTGAATCTACATATTAACCTCATGATTATTCTGTAATATAGGTACTTTTTATTACTGTGTGATGCATGAGGAAACTCAGGCTACTGAATTTTCTGTGTTGCATGAAGTCACTCCTCCTCTGTGATGATGTGAGATAACAATGCTTACATAATGAGGTAAAGTGAGGTGAATGACAAAGGCATTGTGAAACTGTGTTAGGCTACTGATGAGGGTTACTTGAACACAAGAACTCCAATAAAAAAAAAATCAATCTGACAACCTACATGGCTGCTACGTGCCTAACAGGAAGGTACTGTATACCTGATAATATGCTGGACAAAGAGGTGATTTACATCCCAAATGAGAGGGAGTAGATGGTGTGGGATTTCTTCACAGTCATCAAAACTGGGCACATTTGGGCCAACTTTTGGCCTAGCAGTTAATATGCCCATCAAGATGCTGGTATCCCATCTCAGAACTCCTGGGTTCGAGTCCTAGCTCCACTTCTGATCCGAGCTTCCTGTTAAGGTATACCTGGGGCACAGCGGCTAATGGTTCAAGTAGCTGAGTTTCTGCATTCTACCTGGAGCTCTGAATTGAATTCCTGGCTCCCAACCTGTGTGAACCACTGCTCTTAGGCATTTGGGGAGTGAATCAGAGTATGAGAGCTGTCTTTCTCTCTCTGCTCCCTGCCTCTAAAATAAATAAGTAAACGTAGAGTATTTTTTTTTTTTAAATAAAACTACGCACAACTTAAAATATATGAAATGTTTATTTGGCATTTTCCATCGGATACTTTTGGACCATTATTTACTGAAAGTAACTGAAATTGTAGAGGCACCGGAGCCGTGGAGCAGGGGGCATGAAGTGCCAGCATCCCATATGGATGCCAGTCAAGACTCGGCCACTCCACTTCTGAGTCAGCTCTCTGCTGTGGCCTGGAAAAGCAGTAGAAGATGGCCCTGGTCCTTGGGCCCCTGCACCCACGTGGGAGACCTGGAGGAGGCTCCTGGCTCCTGGCTTCGGATTGGCACAGCTCTGGCCGTTACAGCCAATTGGGAAGTGGACCATCAGATGGAAAACTCTCTCTCTCTCCCTCCCTCCCTCTCCTCTCTCTGTGTAACTCTGACTTTAAAATAAATAAATAAATCTTTTAAAGAAAAAAGAAATTGTAGAATGTGAAAGTGTGGATAAGGGAGGCCTACTGTGCAAAGTGGAAAGGAAAATAAACATTTAGACACAGAATATAAAGTGAAATCAATATAATTGGCACTGAACTCTAGATTAGATTATGTTGAACTGAAGAGAACTTTCTAACTGTACATAGTGTAGTACTGATTCTAAGATGCCTATCAGCTAACAGGTACTGATATGCATATAAATCACTAGGCTGGGGCTCATGTGGTTTAGCTGATAAAGGTGCTGCCTGTGAGGCTGCCATCCAACATGTGCTCTGGTTCTAGTCCTAGCTGATGCACTTATGATCCAGCTTCCTGTTAATGGCCTAGGAAAAGCAGCAGCAGATGACTCAAGTGTTTGGGCACCTGCCACCATCATGGGAGGCCTAGATGAAGCTCCTGGTTCTTGGCTTTAGCCTGACACAGCCCTGGCTCTTTTGGCCATCTGGGGAATAAAGCAGTGGATGGAAGCATGCTTATTCTCTCTCTCTCTCTCTCTCTCTTCTCTCTTTCTGCCTCTGCCACTAACTCTGCCTTTCGAACAAATAAATAAATCTTTAAAAAACCACCACTCAACAAAATACTTCAAAAATCTAAAATATCTAGAATGCAGAAATCTGTAGGAAAACAGAATGCAGAATTATTATTTTCAGTTGCTTTTTAATGGGTATGAAATTCCTCTTTAGTGTGATGAAAGATTCCTGGAGTTATATATTGGTTGCAGAGAACTATGAATGCAATTAATACTACATACTCGTATGCTTTTTACAGATCACAATGCAAATCTTGCATGTGTTTTCCCAGTACAAAATAAATGCCAAAACAATAAATACCTCTCAGAGACAGTGATACAGTGCAGTGGATTATGTTGCTTCTGTGACACTGTCATGTCGTGTTGCAGGGACAGTTTAAGACCTGATGTACCTGGGAAGGCAGTTGAAGATGGTTGATGTATTTGAGGCCTTGCCACCCATGTGGGAGACCAGGATGGAGTTCCTGATTCTGGCTTTTAGCCTGGTCCAGACTTGGCTGTTTTGGCCATTTGGATAGTGAACCAGCAGATAGAAGATATCTGTTGGTCCCTTTCCTGTAATTTTTAAATAAACAATTTTTGAAACATAATTCTCTGATTATGATGTTCAGGAACCTGCATTTTGAACTTGCACATCAGAAGAATTTCAAACACAGCTACTTGTGTGAATGATTACTTCCATATCTGATTCTATATGATTATCAATGGCTTGCATAAAATTGTATATGTTGTTCCAGTTATCTATTGCTGTATAACAAACCACTGCAAAATGATGAGTTTAAACTATAGCAAACTTTTGCTTTTCTCTTGGTTTGGAGGCTGGGCTTATTTTGAAGTTCTTGCTCTGACTTTCTTAAGTGTCTGAAGTCAGAAGATTGTTGGGGTACAGTTCCCCTGCCATCACATATCATCGTTTCTTTTGCTGTATGACTTGAGACTATCACAAAGACATGACAGCGTTCAAGGGGCAGGGCAATAGGTTTCAACTCTTGGTAAAAAACTACTGAGACCATATTTGAAAGTTCAACCTGCAAGAGGGCATACCCTTTAAGCTTAGAGTAAATATGTACACAGGATCATAGATTCTATGGAAAAGCATATCAGCAGCATGGAATAAAATGACTTGAGGCTATAGGCAAAATCAAGGTCATTCTTAGTATAAGTTGGTACATTAATTTGTTTTATGCTCTATTAATACAAAACAGTGAAACGATAATCATTCCCTTTTTATGCATTGGTCAGATCATACTTGTATTTATAAATATGTCCTTTATTTTTCTAATACATGCATTTCTTTCTTGAAGATTTATTCATTTATTTGAAAGGCAGAGTCAGAGAGAGAGAAAGAAAGAGTGAGAGAAAGAGAGAGCTTCCATCCTCTAGTTGTCAAAATGCCCACAATTGCCAGGGCTGAGCCAGGCGGGGGCTCCCACATGAGTGCAAGGGTTCAAGTATCTGCACCAGTTTCTGATGATTTCCCAGGCACATTAGCAGGGAGCTGAATTGGAAATGGAGCAACCAGGACTCCAACTGGCACTTATATGGGATGCCAACATCCCAGGTAGCAGCTTAAACTGCTCTGAGATTTCTTTAAACACTAAAAATTGACTGGCCATGTAATCCACTAATCCACAAACAGCTATATACCCAAAAGAAAAGAACACATTGTATGAAAGAAATACCACCATGTTTATAGGAGCATCATTCACAATAGCCAAAATATGGAACCAACCAAAGTGTCCATCATAAAATGAATGGATAAAGAAAATGTGGTATACAGGTACAGTGGAATATCATTTTGCTATTAAAAATGATGAAATTTTGTCATTTGCATCCAAATGGTTGCAACAGGATGGCATTGTATTGAGTAAAATAAGTCAGACACAAAATGGTAAATGATAGATACTTCATGTTCTACCTTATTTCTAGCATTTAAAATTTTTTAAATTACCAAAAAAAAACAAAAATGAAAAGAGAGAAATGTATGTGTGTATCATTTTTGTGCTGAATACAGTATTTTGTCAATGTTATTTTAAATCTTTGTCGAAAAATAGCTAAGAATCATATGCTAGTACATTTTTAATGTCTATTTTAAAATTTACTTCATAGGAATGAAGTAGAACATATTTTCATTTGATTATTGCTTATAGATCTTGTCTATGTTCTGACTGAACTATCAACTTTTTATATGTTGAACTCTTTATTTAGTTAAGCATCAAGCCTCTGACTATAGTTTAAATAAAAATATTATCTCAAAAATAGAGAGAAATAAAAGCAACTCTTTAATTGTCCTTGCTATCATATTCTTAGTTTCTATTGGTTTATTTCTGCTTTAATTTTTATTATGTATTTCCTGTTACTAACTTATCTTTGGTATATTCTTGTTTTTCTAGGTCCTCCAAATTCATTATAAGGTTGTTTATTTGATATTTTCTGGTTTTTGTTTAAATTGATGTGGGCACATACTGCTATAAACTTCCCCTTTAGTACTGCTTTTTCTGTATCCCATAAGTGTGGTAGGTTAGTTTTCTATTTTTATTACTATCAAGAAATTTTTTACTATCATTTTAAAACACACAGACACACACACACACACACGAAGAAAGAAAACAGGTAGATACAGAGCTTTCATGCACTGATTTATTCTCCATTCTCCAAAAGCCTGGGATCTAGGAACTCAACCACTTGAGCCATCACCAGCTGTTTACCAAGTGTGCATTAGTAGGGCAATAACTGAGAGCTAGCTGATCAGAGATTCAGCCTCATGTACTCTGGCATGGATGGAGCATCCTAACAAGTATGTGTTAGCTGTGGCACTAAACGCCTATCCAAAAAGGAAATTTGTTTGTAATTTCACTTTGGGTTTTTCAATGAACAAATTTTCATTCAGGAGCATGTTATTCCATCTCTAAGTATCTTTAAAGTACATAGAGTTTCTTTTGTGGTCTAATTTTATTGCACTGTGGCTAGAGAAGATACATAATATGACTTTGATTTCTTTGAATTTATTCAGACTTATTTTGTGACCTAATATATGATCAATCCTTGGGAATGTTCCAAATGCTGTTGAAACGTATGTATGCTCTTCATCTGGTAGTAGGAATGCTCTTTGAATGTCTTCTAGGTTCATTTGATCTATAGTGTTGTTTAACTCTGCTATTTCTTTGTTTACTTTTTGTATAAATGATTTATCTATTGATGAAAGTAGGCTGTTGAAGTCCCTCACTATTGTTGTATGGCATCCTATCTCTCTTTAGATCTAATAATGTTTGCTTCATAAAACATTTATAAACATCGTATGTTTCTTGTCAAATTGATCCCTTGATGAATATGTCATGAACTTCTTTGTCCCTTTTTAGTTTTTGTCTTAAAATTTACTTTTTCTGTTATAACTATAGCCAATCCTGTTCACTTTTCACTTTCATTTGCATGGAATATCTCTTCCAACTTTTCACTTTCAGTATGTTTATGTCTTTATTCTTGATGTGACTTTTTATCAGCAGCATATCATTGTATCTATTTTCTCTTTAATTGGTAAATTCATTAAAAATACAGATTAGTATTTAAATGTCATTGTGGTTGTGGGACGACTTCCAGAAGATGAAACTGATTATGAGACTTTTCATGAATATATTCTAGATCGAAGTAAAAAGGTAAACAGAAATGACTGCCAAGATAGTGCAATTTCAGACATAATTACTTTGTAATTGGCTTGCCCTAAAATGGATTTGATATTACTAATGATTACATCAATATTCATAGGGTCTGAATATCACAGATATAAGGCACACCATGACCACAACATATCTTTTCATAGTTTCAAATAATATTATATTTTATATATGAAAGTCAGTTACTAGCGTCACACTTTTGTTCTTAGTAAGTGGAATGTTTATTCTCATAAATGAAAGAATGCTTCAAACCTTTCTGGGCTTGTTAATTTGCAAATAGGAGTAGAGACTGCAACCAGGTTCTTCAAATCATGCATTAACACGTGATGCCCAGTCTTTCTATGCTGTCTAAGATTTTAAGATAAAAAGACTTGCTTGCAGCAGGACCAAATAGATAAAGAGGTTGTTTATTGAGGAGATCACACTCAGGCATCTCTCCTAGGCTCAATGTCAGTAAGAGGCTCTCAGTTCAGAACATTAGGGTTCTGCTTCACCAGCTTCCGCATTCTGCTCTATGCTCTCCCCCTCCTTAGCTGCATGCTTCCTTTTTTAATCCATTCATCTAGTCTGCATCTTTTAGTTTGGTAATTTAGTCCATTTATATTCAAAGTCATTGATTTTATTGACTTTATTCTTTTTTTTTCTCTTTCAGATTTCTTTTGTTTTATTGAAGATAGTTTGTTACTTTTCTAGTGGATTTTGCATTTTCACATATTTTCATGATGCTAGATTTCTTTTTGTTACTGTGTGTAGAACACTCCTAGGGATATTTTATAAGTTCATCTGATAATGAATTCCTGCAGCTTCAGTTTTTGCTTGTCTTAGAAAGTATTGGTGCTTAATTTATGTAAATTATTTTCAATAGGTAAAGTATTTTTTTAAGATTTATTTATTTACTTGAAAGTCAGAGTTGCACAGAGAGAGATGGAGAGGCAGAGAGAGAGAGGTCCTCCATTTGCTGGTTTACTCTCCAATTGGCTGCAATGGCTGGAGCTGCATTGATCCAAAGCCAGGAACCAGGAGCATCTTCCAGGACTCCCACTCAGGTGTAGGGGCCCAAGGACTTGGGCCATCCTCTACTGCTTTCCCAGGCCATAGCAGAGAGCTGGATGGGAAGTGGAGCAGCAGGGACTCGAACTGGCACCCATATGGGATCCCAGCACTGTAGTGTTGGCCCCATAGGTAATGCATTTTTTTAAAAAAAATGTATTTATAGGACAGGCAAAATGAGGGAGATGGCAAGAGGGATGTTGGAAAAGAGGAGGGAAGGGAAGAAAGAGGAGAGACAGAGAGAGAGAGAAGGAAAGAAAGAAAAGAGAGGGAGAGAGAGAGAGAGAGAACCATCCATTTGTTGGTTTACTCCCTCCAAAATGTCCACAGAAACCGGGCCTGACCCAGGCAAAACCCAGGAGTTAGGTATTCAGTCTATGTTCAGAGGGGCCAGCATACTTGGGCTATCCTCTGATGTTTTCCCAAGTGCATTAGCAGGCAGCAAGATTGAAAGCACAGTAGCCGGGACTTGAATTGACACTCCAGTGTGCTGCCAGCATTGCAAGAGGCAGCTCAACCTACTGTGCCAAAACATCAGCTCCTGAATAAAATATTTTTATTGACAGTTATTTTCCTTCAGAACATGGAATGTATCATTTCACTCCCTACTGAACTGTAGATTTTCTATTCAAAAAAATCTGCTGTTTCTCTAATTGGGCTTTCTTTAAAGTAACATGGCATTTTCTCTTCAAATGTCAGAATTCTAAAATTGTATTTTAAAAGCTTGACTGTAAATGTATGGTCATTAAAATCTTTTATAATCATGTCTTTTTTTTTTTTTTAATTTGGCAGGTAGAGTTATGGACACACAGAGAGAGAGAGAGAAATAGAAAGGTCTTCCTTCCATTGGTTCACTCCCCAAATGGCCACTACGGTTGGCGCTGCCCCGATCCAAAACCAGGACCCAGGTGCCAGGGCCATCCTCCACTGCCCTCCCAGGCCACAGCAGAGAGCTGGACTGGAGGAGGAGCAACCAGGACTAGAACCCGGCATCCATATGGGATGCCAGCGCTGCAGGCGGAGGATTAACCAAATGAGCCACGGCACTGGCCCCTATGATCATGTCATTTAAGGTCATATGAGCTTTGTTGGATTTCCACATCTGTCTTCATATTGGAGACATTTTCAGCTATTACTTCACTAAATAGGTTTTATGTGCCTTTACTCTTCTCTCCTTTCAGAATTTCTATTATGGAAAAATTAGTTTATTTAATGCTATCAAAATCTCAGAGGATTCTTCATTCTTTTTACTTTTTTGGTCTGACTGAGATATCTCAAAAGAATTGCCTTGAAACTCAAGTATTCTTTCTTCTGCTGTCCTTGATCTTCGCAGCAATGATCAATGCCCTGGGGGCAGGGTGAAAGTAGAGAGTGGGGGAAGGCGGACTCTCTTCTTAGAAATCAGGATCCCTCCCTCCAGGGCCTGTTGGAACAGGACATCCCCTGCAGGTTCCTGCCCATCCCTGTTACTAGAAAATACTGCATGAACTAGAGTTTGGGACTGACCACTGTTCAGTATCAGTCTAGATTCATGATGTGGCAGTATTTGTCAATTTCAATAGCTATACTCTTCTATTAGAATAGGATGCACAAATGATAAACCCACAATCCAGATTGGTTAAGTTGAATAACAAAGTCACAGAGCACTCAAGTGTCAGGTCAGTTTGAGTAATTTTTCTGTGACACCAAAATAGCAATGTACAAATATCTCTTATCAGAAGGAGGAAAATGTCAAGACAAAAGTGGGTTGTAGAGGACACTGAATTACCTCTATGAAAATTTCCCATGAAGAATTCCTTTTTATAAAAAATTATTTATTTATTTATTTTCAGAAAGGCACAGTTACAAAGATAGAGGGAGAAACATAGAACTCTTTCATTCACTAGTTCACTCTCCAAATGGTGGCAACAACCAGGGCTGGGCCAGGCAGAAGCCATGAGCTTTGAATCCTATCTGAGTCTCTCATGTAAGTGCAGGGACCCAAGTATTGGGTCATTTTCTGCTGCTTTCCCAAGCACAATAGCAGGGAACTAGATCAGAAGTAGAGCAGCCAGGACTCTGACTCTCAAACAGGATGGCAGATTGCCAGGGGCAACCTAACCCACTGATCTATAACAATGGCTCCAGGAACTGCCTTCTGGAACAGATACTTCATACCAATAAACATCACATGCAGGAACACAAGTGAAACACAGTTCTCCTCTGAACATCCCTTGGGGTGTATCTCAGTTCAGCAGCCTCACTTTCTTCCAGGAGTGTGCAGTGGCCTCAGTGATGTACACTGTGGTCATCCCCCTGCTCAACGCCTTTATCTACAGCCTGAGGAACAGGGACATCAAGAGGGATATGTGGAGACTTCTCCATCAGCAAGCTATTTAGAGTACAGATTGGAAAGCCAGCAAAACTCAGCATCCAGACGCTAAAATCTCACTTGACTCATCACATCACACATGAGACTCTCATGGCTTTCATGCATTTTCTTTTGTAACTGAGATTTAGAGAGCTTGGAGCTTAGCATTAACTGTTGCAAGCTACTTATTAACTCTCATAAGCCTTATTTTAATGAACACTGTTTTAAGTTATTGAAACCCTCTAAAAGTTATTCCCAAATCTTTTTACATAGCAAACAAGTTTTAAAATTTAAAAACATGCTTAAAATATAATTTGTGAACTGCTGCACCTACTATCATATCATTTAAATTGTGTTAAGGACCTGCGTTGCTTGATCTTTGTTTTGCTTGTATATTTGAATTTTCTCTTTCTTAGCCTTCAAAATTAGGAGACAAAAAGTCAGTCAGTCTTTATTCTTTGTTCTCCTTGGAATGTATCATGTTTCTTTTATCATCTCTGAGCACATTTGACAGAAGACATTTTTAGAAACCAGACTTCAGAAATAACTTTATATGGATTTTAAGTTTAGCACTGATATATTATAAAATCTGACTCAATGTCTTAAAGTTTACTACAATATGATTATAAAACTACTCCTGGGGCAGGTGCTGCGGCACAACAAATTAAAGCCCTGGCCTGAAGCGCCAGCATCCCATATGGGCACCGGTTCAAGTCCTGGCTGCTCCTTTTCTGATCCAGCTCTCTGCCTTGGCCTGGGATAGTAGCAGAAGGTGGCCTGGGTCCTTGGGCCCTTTCACTCACATGGGAGATCCGGAAGAGGTTCCTGGCTCCTGGCTTAGGATCAGCTCAGCTATGTCCCTTGCAGTCATTTGGGGAGTGAACCAGCAAGTAGAGGACCTCTCTCTCTGTCTCTACCTCTCTCTAACTATGTCTTTCAAATAAATAAAAAATAAATCTTAAAAAAAAAACTACTCTTTCTGAGAGTGTAGTAGAATTTTTTAATTATATAAGTTATACTACATGTAGCATTTTATTTTATTTTTTGCTTTGGTTATATCCATAAATGAAAGTCAACCCGGTATGTGGTTAGTTGGGAGACTCCGAATAAAGTCACAGGGAAGGAGCTTGGGTATCTTTCCCCCTACAAGAGTAGAATAAGCTGTGGCAATTTTCCTGAGGTTGCAATGATTTCCTTCACTATGCCCTTCTTTACGTGGCATCAGACTCAGAGGAAGAGTCTCAGAACACAGCCTGTACATTGTCCAGCGGGATGATTTGTTATATAAATGGAGTGGCGTTGAGCTACTGAGCCACTCTTTGCTTATGAGTTCCTAGCGTGAAAGTGAAAACCATTGTTTTAGAGCAGATTCAGGAGATGAGAGAAACCATAACAGTAAGAAAAGAAAAGTCATAGGTTCCAATCAAGCTGGCATCAACTCAATTTTCTATCTTCCTCAAAACAGCACGTCCAGAGAATCAACAGGGTATGATAGAATGAGGGAAGTGCTGATATTCTGGAAACAAGATTTGAAGCTGGTATCTTGTCTTGGGCTTGTTGATTTCTGAATGCTCAGTTCATCTTTGAAAATGGCATTGTATTTGTGTCTGCAATAAGCTATCACATCTATAGTACTTATATATATATAGTACTATATATATAGTACAACTTTCTGTTATTTCCCTGTATATAAGAACTCCTGTACTATTTTTATTTTTTATTCTGTTATTGATAAGCAAACTTACATCTAACGTTAACATCAAAACACTGTGCTTCCTTAAATAGATTTATATTCAATTTAAATCAAAATAAAATTACAAAAGTCTAATCTGCATTTTAATGTTTCTCTTGTACATTAAAGTGTAGTGTTCAATTTTAACAACTATGAACTCTGAAATTTACCTTAAATAAAAGAAAAGTCCAAACACCCTCTTCTAAAATTTAATGTGAGTCTGAGTTTAGGTATTTTATGTGTAAGATAAAAAATGTTTTCTAAATGAATGAATGCTTTTGTAAGTTAATAAAATAGCTTATAATAAAGAATTTTTATTATCCTACATATTATAAGGAGAAAATGTACAATTTTGTCTTAGCAACTCATACAATATTGTACTCATATATACATACATATGTCATAAATAAAGTCACATAAAATTTAGTATAGACAATTCTAATTTTATGCAACTAATGTAAACTTTACCCATTTCATTGTTCATGCTTTTGACGTGGGAGAGAATGAGATTTTTATTTAACAAAGCTGATATATATGAAAACTTATACATTTAAAACTAGAATTCAAAATTATATCAAGATTGTAAAAACCATTTTTATAGTATTTTTTAAAATTTATTTGAAAGACAGAGTTACAGTAAGAAAGAGGGAGAGACAGAGAGAGAGATACTCCAGCCACTGGTTCACTTCCCAAATGGCTGCAATGGCCATGGCTGGGCCATGCTGAAGCCAGGAGTCAGGAGCTTCTTCTGGGTCTCCCCTGGAATGCAGGGACCCAAGCACTTGGACCTTCTTCTGCTGCTTTCCCTGACATGTTAGCAGGGACTTGGGAAGTGGAGCATCTGGTGCTCAGCCTGTTCCCCGAATGGGATGCCAGTACCAGAGGTGGGTCTTTACCTTCTATGCCACAGTGTCAGTTCCATGTTTTACAGTATTTAATAACAATAATATTTTAATTTGAAAGAGTACTCCAGGAAATGTTTTGACTGTTTACTATGTAATTCAAAATGCAAACAAATTTTTACAGTGATGCCCTCTTTTTATCTTGAGGCACAGAGAGAAAGAAAGATAGATAAAGAGAACAACAAGAGATCCCACCCAATGATTCACTCTCTAAATGTTCATAATGGTTGATGCTGAGTTGAGGCCAAAGTTAGGAGCTAGGAACTTAATCTAGGTCTCTCACATGAGTGACAGTAGTACAATTACTTGAACCCTCATCACTGTTCTCTAGTGCAGAAAGCTGGTGTCAGGTATTGAACCCAAGTATTCCGATGTGGGACACTGGTGTCATAACCAGTGCCTTAACTGTTAGGCTAACCACCTTCCTCTGCAATGTTATTCTGAACAAAGACCAAATCTAAGATAATATCCATTGTAAAAGGATTCATGGAAAAAATCATTGATTAGCACCCTCTTTAACATCTACATTCATAATAAATTATTTTCAAGAAATTTATAAATTTGATTAGAGTCATTAATAAACAAGTCATTTGGTGTTTTTGAGTGTCTTTTGCCCCTCATACAGTTTAGCCAATAATAATTTTTAAAAAGACATCATCTCCTTATTAATTAGTGTTGAATATGTTCAGCCAAAATCCATAAGAAGCGAATTTCTATTAGCACAGGAAATTTTATACTGTATGTTAGAGATTTTGAAAGTCTTAGTAGGCTTGAAGGTCAAACATTTTCATGGAAAATTGAAATAAAAGATAATGTGCATTTTGCACTAACTTTTTGAAAACTCCCTTGATGTACATTATCTTCATACATATATCTGTATGTGTGTATATATTTGAAGTATGATTAAATAAATGATTTATTAAAAGAAATAATAATTAATATCTACTTGTTTTTCTGTAAGAAGGATATCAGTCATATAAACTATTTTAAGCCATAAAAATTCATGAATAATAATGTATATGGACACACATACACACATCCCTATGTGATGACTCACATAACTGGGCTCCTGCCACCCATATAAAATATCTTCATTGAATTCCCAGCCTCCAATTTAACCCCCAGCCCAGACCCAGCTCACCCTCATTTTAGCATAGTTTGCCACTACTTTCTTCAACCTTTTCTTTATCTGACTTCTTTTTCTGATGTGTATCTTAATGGCTACATCTTTTGTCTTAACATGACTCACTTCCCTGGTTCGTATGTGTTGGAGAACCCTATTTCCCTTATCAAGTGTGACCCCTACCACTAGAAGATAACATACATACCCTTTATCTCTACTAAACCAGTCTAGAACAGCCTCTGAATGCTGAGGACTCTAAAATCATCACTCCCCTCAACATTTAACAAAACTGAAGAATGGATACAATCTTTCTAGAAAGAATTCCCGCATCTCCTGATCTACTCCAACAGCCTTACAGAATTATTCCCAGTAGATTCTTCAGCCCTATTTATCAGGTCACTACAAAGAAATGCCAAGTACACCCTGATCACACTGCTCGCTCAAAGCCTCAGAGAATTTTGTACCTTTCCTTTACTGATCCAAGTGATTTGTTTATTCCTATGATAGGCAATCATTAATAATATGGCATATAGTCTCTCTAAGCTATCCCTTCATGAATTGATATGTGTGAAACCTGATTTTTGGTAAATCCTACTTACAGCCATCTCAATATTGTATGTATTGCTTTCCCAGTGTTTCTTTACCATTGGCTTAGAGAACAATGAACATTCCTGTTACACATGATTGTTACTTTCTGACCATTCACAGTCCATGCCTGTGTGTGACATTCATGCCATCAGATAATACTGTATAGTGTCTCTCTTTATTGCAGTTATCTTATAAAGCTGAAATCCTTATTCCTAGTCCCTTGAAGACTTTTGATCCACAAATAGAAGCCCGCAACACTTAAATGAAAATAATCAAGTCAGGCTCCACGGCCCACTAGGCTAATCCTCCGCCTGCAGTGCCAGCACCCCGGGTTCTAGTCCCGGTCGAGGTGCTGGATTCTGTCCTGATTGCTCCTCTTCCAGTCCAGCTCTCTCCTGGGCCCAGGAAGGCAGTGGAGGATGGCCCAAGTGCTTGTGCCCCTGCACCGCATGGGAGACCAGGAGAAGCACCTGGCTCCTGGCTTTGGATTGGTGCAGAGTGGCCATAGTGGCCATTTGGGGGGTGAACCAACGGAAGGAAGACCTTTCTCTCTGTCTCTCTCTCACTGTCTAACTCTGCATGTCAAAAAAAAAAAAAAAAAGAAAGAAAGAAAGAAAATAATCAAGATGCATTTGGAAAGGTCTCAAAGTGTTCAACCACTAAAATCAAAGAAGATGTCTACCTATTTATATAAGTAGAACTGGATGTTATTTTTCTATAATTACTGGAACTTGTACTAAATGTTAGTGGAAATGCTATGTATCATCCTTAAATTGTATTTCCATATAAAAGAAAATCATAACTTTGATACATTGGATAACAGGAGCAGTGAGCTGCAGATATTTACTATTCATTGATTATCCTTGGGCTCTTCTACGTATAGCACTTGCAATTAAGATAAGAAGAAGATGGTGAATTGGGAGTAAAAGCAGCATATATTACTTTTAGGCCCCAAAGCATTTAAGAACTAGCAATCCATTTTATAATCTGTCCCTTTCCCTGTGACAATAACCAAAGGATATACATGTCCTATTAACAAAGCATCTGTTGATAGATAATATAAATAACTTTATGGGAAAGACCCTTTATTAAATATTTTATTAGGGAGAATTAAATATCAACTATTGTTTTGCTAATTAAAATGTAAAGAATAGTCCTTTTTATAAACCGTAACTCATTGTATCCCAGTAAAAATGGTGTAGTACTGTCTCTCTCTAGATGATGGTAATTCCCTCTTTCCTTCTGGAAATGTAGCTGCTGAAAATGATAAAGTTTGTTCTACATTCTGAGTCTCTGGTATTTTTCCATCAGTGTTTTCAAGCATCTCTATGGTTTGTCCTTAGAAAATGTATGCCCATCTTTGGTAAAATGTTAGTACATGCCTTCTCTTGTCCCCTTCATCAGATATCTCCTTCCCATCATTCTTCTGTGACTTCTGTGTCTATTTTGCTAAGTACATAGAAGCTATCTGATGATAATCTGATCCCAGTACCTCTTTGTCAGACAGCATCTCCAGCACTCTATTTTGCCTGCCTTCCTAAGACTGTACATGGACTTGTATAGTGCTCTCAGAGGACAAGTCCTCTCCCATGCTGGATCACATCATATATTCTCAGAGACATCACTTAAATAGTCCGCAGGAAAAAAGGAACACTTCACAGTTCCTGAATTAGCCCTTTTTCCTCTTTGAGACATGGTTTTCATGAACATAAAAACTGCTTATTTCTACCATTTTTTTGCCTTTCTTTTTAAAAAATGTTTTATTATTTTATTATTTAAATTGCTCAATTAACATGTCATACTGTACATTATTATGGACTACAGTATATTTTTCAACCTACATACACAGCATAAACTAATCCAGTCAGTCTACTAATCTTCATTCTCTTATTTTTTGTGTATGTTTTGTAGCTACAAGCTCCTGTTCCTATTTCTCCTATGTTAAAAAAAGGTGCTCCTTTAACTCCAAGTTCTCCTCTCATAACAATACATTTATCTGTTCCATTTTATATATTAAAATGCTCTAATATGGTTGCCCTTAACTGTTGGCTATAAATTCTTCCTATTTTTTTTAGAATCACTTATATTCAGTTTTTAATAACCTGTACTCCTTCAAATTTACTTCTGATTGTTATGAATTCCCTTCAATGTTACTAACTGCAATAAATATAAATCTAAATTCACTTGACAGATAAACAATATGGGGCAGTTTTTTGATCTCACATCCTTAATGTTTTTATATGTGATTTTTATAATACTGTGCTTGATTTTTTGTTTAACCAGGTATAAGTCTTTCTCAGTCTCCTTATTGGTACTCTGTTCTGATTTCTTCTTTACATAATTCTAGGCTCTTTCCTAATAGGCCTATTTTCTTTGCTCATGTTTTCCCCTTTTGATCCAATTCTTTCTAGGCACTTATAAATATCTATAGGTTGATAATTCATAAATTTGAGGCTACAGATTAGACTTCTTTTTTTTTTTTAATTTGACAGGTAGAATTATAGATAGTGAGAGAGAGAGAGACAGAGAGAAAGGTCTTCCTTTCATTGGTTCACTCCCCAAATAGCTGCTATGGCCGGCACTGTGCAGATCCAAAGCCAGGAGCCAGGTGCTTCTTCCTGGTCTCCCATGCAGGTGCAGGGGCACAAGCACATGGGCACCCTCCATTGCCCTCCCGGGCCACAGCAGAGAGCTGGACTGGAAGAGAAGCAACCAGGACTAGAATCTGACACCCATATGGAATGCCGGCTCCCGCAGGTGGAGGATTAACCAAGTGAGCCACAGTGCCGGCCTCTAGACCTCTATTTTAAAATCTGGACTTACATAGCCACTTACTTCAATTCTTCATATTAATGTTCAGGGCACAGTTTGAAAACATGACCATGTAATTCACTAGGGCAAAAAGGAAAAAGTTAACAGGTCACATTTGGCTCTTAAATATTTGATTTAGAAATAGCACATATCGCTTTCAATCACAGCCCTATAATAGAATAAATCATCTGCCCATCCATAAATACAAGAGAGTTAGTAAATTCAGGAAGTACATGCATGTATATTAGATTATCACCAAATGTGTCAGCCACACCAGCTGCATGCTTTTAACTCCTATGTCTGTATCCATGGAACTTGGCTTTTTCTGGGACCAGCTCTTGTACTTTGAGGTACAATTGTGGTGTCTTCATAGGGATGTGTTTTAGCTATCTTAACCTTAACAGAGTTTAATTAAAAATCATAATATCCCACTCCACTAATGTATATTTTTCCTGAATCTTCATAGACCCAGTCAACTGTTTACTGAAGCCAGAAATTAATTTCCCTCCTTTTTACATTTAATTCATCAGTCAGTATATCTGACACTACTTTAAAAAAAAAGATTTTAAAGATTTATTTATTTATTTGATAGGCAGAGTTACAGAGAGGTAGAGGCATAGCAGAGAGAGAGAAAGAGAGGAACAGAGAGGTCTTCCATCTGCTGGTTCACTCCCCAAATGGCTGTTATGGCTGGAGCCGGGCCCATCTGAAGTCAGGAGCCAGGAGTTTCTTCTTGGTCTCCCATGTCAGCACAAGGGCCCAAGCACTTGGGCCATCTTCTGCTGCTTTCCCAGGCCACAGCAGAGAACTGGATTGAAAGTGGAGCAACCAGGACTAGAACCGGCCCCGATATGGGATGCTGGAACTGCAGGCGGCTGCTTTATCCTCTACGCCACAGTGCCAGCCCCTCTACTTCTAAAATATATACTAACTTCATCAATTCTTGTTTAGCATTTATATTCAAGACTAAGCCATCTTTAACTTGTCAAAAATCTCTAGGCCTGCGCTGCGGCTCACTAGGCTAATCCTCCGCCTTGCAGCGCCGGCACACCGGGTTCTGGTCCTGGTCGGGGCGCCGGATTCTGTCCTGGTTGCCCCTCTTCCAGGCCAGCTCTCTGCTGTGGCCCAGGAGTGCAGTGGAGGATGGACCAAGTGCTTGGGCTCTGCACCCCACGGGAGACCAGGAGAAGCACCTGGCTCCTGCCTTCGGATCAGCGCAGTGCGCCAGCCTTAGCAGCCATTGGAGGGTGAACCAACGGCAAAGCAAGACCTTTCTCTCTGTCTCTCTCTCTCTCACTGTCCACTCTGCCTGTCCAAAAAAAAAAAAAAAAATCTCTAATAGCTTTTTAAAATGTTGTCTTGTGTCTCTTCTTACTTCCTATTCTCACTGAACATTTTTGTGAAATACGTGCACTTTTTCAGCCCATAAGCTCAGCATACACTAATCCATTCAGTCTACTAATCTTCACTCTCTTAATTTTGTATATGTGCGTGTTTGTAGCTACCACTCGTATTCCTATCTCTCATATGTTAAAAAAAAAGTGTTCCTTTAACTCCAAGTTCTCTCTTTATAATAATTCATTTATCTGTTCCATTTCATATTTTTAAATGCTCTAATATTGTTGACCTTAACCTTTGGCTGCAATTTTTCTCCTCCTATTTTTAGAATAACTTATACTCAGTTGTTCATAGCCCATACTCTTTCTTCTTTTTTTTAGACTTTTTTATTTTATTTATTTGACAGGTAGAGTTACAGACAGTGAGACAGAGAGAAAGGTCTTCCTGCCATTGGTTCACTCCTTAAATGGCCACAATGGCCGGAACTGTGCCGATCCGAAGCCAGGAGCCAGGAGCTTCCTCCAGGCCTCCCATGCAGGTGCAGGGGCCCAAGCACTTGGAACATCCTCCACTGCCTTCCCAGGCCACAGCAGAGAGCTGGACTGGAAGAGGAGTAACCAGGACTAGAAACTGGTACCAATATGGGATGCTGACTCAGCAGACAGAAGATTAGCCTAGTGTGCCACAGTGCCAGCCCCGATAACCCATACTCTTTCAAAAGATACTATCACCATAATGAAAATAAAATTTTATCTTCACTTAAATTAAAATATGACCTGCTCCAATAGAACCAATGACTAAGGGTCTGACTCATTATGGCTAATATATAAAATATCAAAAAAGAAAATAATATATGAGTGAAATTGACATCTTGGAATTTGATTATTGTTTATAACCCTTGTCTATATTCCTGCTGAACAGTAGTCTTTCTACCTTTTAGTGTTGAACTGTTCATTTAATAGAACATTAAGCCTATGTTTACAAAATAAACTAAAGGTAAGTTATCACAAAAATCAAAAAATGAAAAAAGGAATGAAGGAGGTGGGGGGAAGGAATGTCTTATTTTATCTTACAAATATGTCTATGAACTACTTGAAGTCTGAAAAGTAGGTATTAACAATAATCCATAATATAAATCACTTATAAAATTAAATTCAAAAAAGAAAACATTTAAATAATTTTGAAATGAAACCAAGTAGTACTATTTATTTTTGCCAACTGGAAAATCTGCTAATGAAAGAAACTTGCAAAATTTTTTAAATGTCAATTTTTCATATATCCTTTCAATGTAAGTATCTTTTGAGGGTCAAAATCATCTGAGTACTTGCTAAATTCTGCAAGGTACAAAGCAGGATTGGAAGGGCCAGCACAGTTGTATAGCAGGCTAAGCCTCCCCCTGAGGCCAGCATCCCATATGAGCGCCGGCTCCTGTCCTGATTCTCCTCTGCTGATACAGCTCTGCTTATGAACTCTTAGTCTCTACCTCCCTCTCTCTCTTTGTAACACTATATCGCAAATAAATAAAATCTTAAAAAAAGTAGGATGAGAAATGCAGAGAGAAACATGTACACTTTATTATACATTTCATAGATATCCGCCTTTGTGTACATGTGAAAAAGTAAATTGATGAATGTTTACCAGAGTAAGTATCATTTGGATTGTATGAAGCTGAAGAAGTGCTTTCTAGGCACATGGAAGCATATTCGCAGGAATAGAGGGCATGTGGAGGATATGTACAGTGGTGTAGGATGTTTAAAGACTACAAATGGTGTGAGAAGGCTGGGAAGTAGAAGATGGGGTCAAATGAGATGTCTCTTATGATCGTACTTAAATGTTAAAAATAGAGGGCCAAAAAATGATTTAAAATGTCATTCATTTACTTGAAAAACTTGTAGCATTGATCAAGACTTAACACTTAAATGAAAAATGACTGAATTAGAATTTTCTCACTTCTTACTCCTGCCCTCAGCAAAAATAAAAAAAAAAATAATGTTTTCCTCCTCCGAATTCCTTTGCATTTTTGTGCATTCCTTTTGTGGAACTAACCACCGTTAACCTAAATACATTCATATATAATAGTGCATGAACTTTAATGCACAGTGAGCTCCCTAAGGAGAAGGCTTCAGGCTGGCTTCTGTCTTCCTTTTTGTAGCCCTTTCTTCTTCATCATTCCCCCTTCCCACATCACCACACACACACACACACACACACACACATGCACGCACACACACACACATACACGAATGCATCCTAAAGACAAAATCATTGATTAAAGATGCTAAAGCTTTGTTTTATGGAAATATCAGTTTGAAAATGATTTGAAAAGACATTTTCACTGAGGTTTAAATTTCTGAGAAAAAAACTGATATCAGAAGCTACCCAAGAAATCTCATTTTAATAATGATACAATTTAATCCTGCAGTAATAGTGTTGAAACTCTGGTATTCCAGAAATTGAAAGCTAGATATTGGAAGAACATATTTTGAGAATAGGCAAACATCTCAATATCACTTAAATAAGTGTAACTTACCTAAATCTATGATTATCTAGATTCAAGATGTAAACTACATAAAATTATAAACAGAAAAATAAAGAAAGGGCACCCTCCTGGAGCCTAGTGAACAAGACCAGCAGGGATAAGGGAGAAAACCACTCCTTTACTGAGTTCATCCAACACTTCTTTGCAACACAATCAACATCCTGCCAGCTGAGAAAAGTAGATGCTCTACAAATCTGATCTCCATTATCACAGAACAAATAAGCATAAATCTAGAGCCAAGTAGTAACAAATTGGTAATTTGTCTACTCAGCTTGCATATGCACCCTCCTATCCATATTTGAACATTAATTCCATGTACAAACTATGCTGTATTTATGCCTAATGATATTTAGCTATTTGTATGACTGAAGAATTTCTCATCCACTTCCACCCCTCAAATGAGAAAGTTTATAATTTTAAGATGCACAGTAACCATCACTCTTGTTTTTTATCTATTCTACATAAATCAAGTATGTCAAATTCGGAGATGATTCCAAGGGAATATCCTATAATATGTAAAAAATTAAACCTATGACTATAGGATGACCACCTAGAAAAAACAAATAAAACATACATACAAAGATCTATGGCAACTCTAGTTGGTATAGACAAAAACTAAAACCACCCCAGATATTCATTAACATGTAAATGCATTTAAAAAAATCTTAGAATTGTATCTACTAGGGCCAGTCCTGTGGCATAGCAGATAAGACCACAGTCTGCAGTGCTGGCATCCTATATGGGTGTCAGTTCAAGTCCCAGCTGCTCCACTTCTGCTCCAGCTCTCTACTATAGCCCAGGAAAGCAGTAGAAGATGCCCCAAGTCCTTGGACCCCTGCATTTGTGTGGGCGACCTGGAAGAAACTCCTGACACCCGGGTTCAGATCTGGCCAGTTCCAGCCATTGCAGCCATTTGGGGAGTAAACCAGCAGATGAAAGAACTCTCTCTCTCACTCTCTCTCTTGCTCACTCGCTCTCTCTCGCTGCCTCTACCTCTCTGCAACTCTTTCAAATAAATAAATAAATCTTCTAAAAAAAGAATTTTATCTAAAATTTTAGTACATTAGATGTGTTAAAAACTAATTAATTTTTTTGAAAAATTGAAATATGAAAAAAGTTTGATATGTCAATATAATGGGCTATGTCTCAATCATAAATATAAAATAAAAATATTTCCACATACTTAAATAAGGTCAGATCTTTATAAAAGTATGGAGTGAAAAAAAAAAAAAACAGACAGAGGAGAAAGCAAGATGGCGGAATAGGAAGGCAGCACACTGATAGTCTGGGGAGAGATAGTTTAATAAAAGTGGAGATACTGCAGGTTCAAGGAAGAGTAGGGGAGGAAACAGCAGAAGAAACTCTTCTGGAACGCGTGACTCACAGCGGACCTGTGTGGAGAGCGTGGGAGCCCACAGTTCGGGACATCAGCGGCAGACTCAACACACCAGCGCTGGAACGCAAGGTGAGCCGAACCTCAATAGCCCGAGACACCGGCAGGCAAGCTGAGAGAGGAGACTAGAGGGAACGACCCCCGGGGGGGGGGGGGAGTTCACAAGGCTAACTGGAAGAGAGAGAGAGAGAGAAAAAAAAAAGGGTGACTAGTTCGGACACGGGTTTCTCTCTCTCCACTCACCTCTCAAGGGTGAGCAAGACAAAGAGCAGGCGCCATCTTGGACATACGTCATAAGCAGAGCAACATCAGGTCTGCACCGGCCCTGAGCCTAGCAGAAAAACCTGACTCTGGGCGGGGCGAATTAACAGGAGATTAGGACCTGGTAAATTTGTGGTGCTACTGAACTGAGACTGTGAAAAAAGAGACGGTGGGGGAGAGAACTCACGGAATTCACGTGAGCACTCTCCAGAGACGCTACAATTCCGTAACTTTGGCAACCCAGTGGGAGGCTGAAGGAGAATTTGAGCCCACTCTGAGGGCCGAACAGATTCCCTGTGGGGATCTTGGGAAAGAGCTTCCGATCTCTGGCTCCTGTGGGTATATCATTTGCCTGCTAACTACCTCCAACTTCATTCAGCTGTGCAGAATTACTTCCCTTTTGAATCAAAAAAAAAAAAAAAAAAGAAAAAGAAAGAGAGAGAGAGAGATTTACCACGCCTAACCTGGGAGTGTCACCTTTGGCACACCAAACAGAGCTCTCAGGCCACACCCATCTCAAGCCCTAAGGCTCCATCAAAAACAGATAGTCCACTTAATCTGGAGTCATAGTATAACAAGAAAAAGCACCACAGTGAAGAAACCAAATATCTCCAATATGCCAAATAACAAACGCAAAAACCGAGGTAATAAAAACAAGGAAGTCACCATGACGCCCTCAAATGAAAAAGACACCCCAATTCAGATTATGAAGATGATGACATAGAAGAAATGCAAGAAGCAGATCTCAAAAAATTGATAAGAACATTAAGAAGTTCTCAAAAACAAATTCTGGAACTACACAAATCCTTAATGGACAAGATAGAAAATCTCTCTCGTGAAAATGAAATATTAAGGAGGAATCAAAATGAAACGAAACAACTAGTACAACAGGAAACTGGGATAGTGACTGAAGTGAAGAATTCAATAGATCAAATGAAAAACACAATAGAGAGCCTTACAAACAGAATGGGTGAAGCAGAAGAGAGAATATCGGACTTAGAAGACAGAGAACAGGAAAGGATACAGTCAGACCAAAGAAAAGATGAGGAAATTAGAAATCTAAAACATATTGTCGGGAATCTTCAGGATACTATTAAAAAACCCAACATTCGGGTTCTAGGAGTTCCTGAAGGCATGGAGAGGGAGAAAGGATTAGAAGGCCTTTTTAGTGAGATATTAGCAGAAAATTTCCCAGGTTTGGAGAAGGACAGAGAAATCCTAGTACAGGAAGCTCACAGAACCCCTAATAAACACGACCAAAAGAGATCCTTACCACGACACGTTGTAATTAAACTCTCCACAGTGAAACATAAAGAAAAGATCCTAAAATGTGCAAGAGAGAAACGTCAGATTACTCTCAGAGGATCTCCAATCAGACTCACAGCTGACTTCTCATCAGAAACTCTACAAGCTAGGAGGGAATGGCGAGATATAGCCCAGGTACTAAGAGAGAACAACTGCCAGCCCAGAATATTATATCCTGCAAAGCTATCATTTGTGAATGAAGGTGAAATAAAGACTTTTCATTGAAAACAGAAATTGAAAGAATTTGTTGCCACTCGTCCAGCCCTGCAAAAGATGCTTAAAGATGTGTTACACACAGAAACACAGAAACACGGTCATCAATATGAAAGAAGGTAAAGGAAGGAAACCTAGGAAGGAAACCTCACAGCAAAAGATCACAGGGAATTCAAAGCATATATTAGAACTTATCTTTGGCAAATGGCAGGGCAAAGTTACCACTTATCATTAGTCACTTTGAACGTGAATGGCCTGAACTGTCCAGTTAAAAGACACCGATTGGCTGATTGGGTTAAGGAACAAAACCCATCTATTTGCTGCTTACAAGAAACACATCTTTCCAACAAAGATCCATACAGACTGAAAGTGAAAGGCTGGAAAAAGATATACCATGCCAACAGAAATGAAAAAAGAGCGGGCGTAGCCATCTTAATATCGGACAACATAAACTTTACCACAAAAACTGTTAAGAGAGACAAAGAGGGACACTATATCATGATTAAGGGATCAATTCAACAGGAAGATATAACAATTATCAATGTATATGCACCTAACTACAGGGCACCAGTTTATCTAAAAGATTTATTAACGGACTTAAAGGGAGACTTAGACCCCAATACAGTAGTACTGGGGGACTTCAATACTCCACTCTCAGAAATAGACAGATCATCTGGTCAGAAGATCAACAAGGATACAGTAGATTTAAACGACACTATAGCCCAAATGGATCTAACAGATATATACAGAACTTTCAATCCTACAGCTAAAGATTTTACATTCTTCTCAGCAGTACATGGAAGCTTCTCTAGGATTGACCACATACTAGGCCATAAAGCAAGTCTCAGCAAATTCAAAAGAATTAGAATCATACCATGCAGCTTCTCAGACCATAAAGGAATGAAGTTGGAAATTACCAACTCAGGAATCCCTAGAGCATACGCAAACACATGGAGATTGAACAACATGCTCCTGAATGAACAATGGGTCATAGAAGAAATCAAAAGAGAAATCAAAAACTTTCTGGAAGTAAATGAGGATAACAGCACAACATACCAAAACTTATGGGACGCAGCAAAAGCAGTGTTAAGAGGAAAGTTTATATCAATAGGTGCCTACATCAAGAAATTGGAAAGACACCAAATAGATGAGCTTTCAATTCACCTCAAGGATCTAGAAAACCTACAGAAAACCAGACCCAAATCTAGTAGGAGAAGAGAAATAATTAAAATCAGAGAAGAAATCAACAGGATTGAATCAAGAAAAACATTACAAAAAATCAGCCAAACGAGGAGCTGGTTTTTTGAAAAAAATAAACAAAATTGACACCCCATTGGCCCAACTAACTAAAAAAAGAAGAGAAAAGACCCAAATCAATAAAATCAGAGATGAAAAAGGAAATGTAACAACAGACACCACAGAAATAAAAAGAATCATCAGAAATTACTACAAGGACTTGTATGCCAGCAAACACGGAAACCTATCAGAAATGGATAGATTCCTGGACACATGCAACCTGCCTAAATTGAACCAGGAAGAAATCAAAAACCTAAACAGACCCATAACTGAGACAGAAATTGAAACAGTAATAAAGGCCCTCCCAACAAAGAAAAGCCCAGGACCAGATGGATTCACTGCTGAATTCTACCAGACGTTTAAAGAAGAACTAACTCCAATTCTTCTCAAACTATTCAGAACAATCGAAGAAGAGGGAGTCCTCCCAAATTCTTTCTATGAAGCCAGCATCACCTTAATTCCTAAGCCAGAGAAAGATGCAGCACTGAAAGAGAATTACAGACCAATATCCCTGATGAACATAGATGCAAAAATCCTCAATAAAATTCTCGCCAATAGAATGCAACAACACATCAGAAAGATCATCCACCCAGACCAAGTGGGATTTATCCCTGGTATGCAGGGATGGTTTAATGTGCGCAAGATAATCAATGTGATACACCACATTAACAGACTGCAGAAGAAAAACCATATGGTTATCTCAATAGATGCCGAGAAAGCATTTGATAAAATACAACACCCGTTCATGATGAAAATTCTAAGCAAACTGGGTTTGGAAGGAACATTCCTCAATACAATCAAAGCAATCTATGAAAAACCCACAGCCAACATCCTATTGAATAGGGAAAAGTTGGAAGCATTTCCACTGAGATCTGGAACCAGACAGGGATGCCCACTCTCACCACTGCTATTCAATATAGTTCTGGAGGTTCTAGCCAGAGCTATTAGGCAAGAAAAAGAAATTAAAGGGATACAAATTGGGAAGGAAGAACTCAAACTATCCCTCTTTGCAGATGACATGATTCTGTATTTAGGGGACCCAAAGAACTCTACTAAGAGACTATTGGAACTCATAGAAGAGTTTGGCAAAGTAGCAGGGTATAAAATCAATGCACAAAAATCAACAGCCTTTGTATACACAGACAATGCCATGGCTGAGGAAGAACTTCTAAGATCAATCCCATTCACAATAGCTACAAAAACAATCAAATACCTTGGAATAAACTTAACCAAAGATGTTAAAGATCTCTACGATGAAAATGACAAAACCTTAAAGAAAGAAATAGAAGAGGATACCAAGAAATGGAAAAATCTTCCATGCTCATGGATTGGAAGAATCAATATCATCAAAATGTCCATTCTCCCAAAAGCAATTTACAGATTCAATGCAATAGCAATCAAGATACCGAAGACCTTCTTCTCAGATCTGGAAAAAATGGTGCTGAAATTTATATGGAGGCACAAGAGACCTCGAATAGCTAAAGCAATCTTGTACAACAAAAACAAAGCTGGAGGCATCACAATACCAGATTTCAGGACATACTACAGGGCAGTTGTAATTAAAACAGCATGGTACTGGTACAGAAACAGATGGATAGACCAATGGAACAGAATTGAAACACCAGAAATCAACCCAAACATCTACAGTCAACTTATATTTGATCAAGGATCTAAAACTAATTCCTGGAGCAAGGACAGTCTATTCAATAAATGGTGCTGGGAAAATTGGATTTCCACGTGCAGAATCATGAAGCAAGACCCCTACCTTACACCTTACACAAAAATCCACTCAACATGGATTAAAGACCTAAATCTACGACCTGACACCATCAAGTTACTAGAGAACATTGGAGAAACCCTTCAAGATATTGGCACAGGCAAAGAATTTCTGGAAAAGACCCGGGAGGCACAGGCAGTCAAAGCCAAAATCAACTATTGGGATTGCATCAAATTGAGAAGTTTCTGTACTGCAAAAGAAACAGTCAGGAGAGTGAAAAGACAACCGACAGAATGGGAAAAAATATTTGCAAACTATGCAACAGATAAAGGGTTAATAACCAGAATCTACAAAGAGATCAAGAAACTCCACAAAAACAAAACCAACAACCCACTTAAGAGATGGGCCAAGGACCTCAATAGACATTTTTCAAAAGAGGAAATCCAAATGGCCAACAGGCACATGAAAAAATGTTCAAGGTCATTAGCAATCAGGGAAATGCAAATCAAAACCACAATGAGGTTTCACCTCACCCCGGTTAGAATGGCTCACATGCAGAAATCTACCAACAACAGATGCTGGCGAGCATGTGGGGAAAAAGGGACACTAACCCACTGTTGGTGGGAATGCAAACTGGTCAAGCCACTATGGAAGTCAGTCTGGAGATTCCTCAGAAACCTGAAGATAACCCTACCGTTCAACCCAGCCATCCCACTCCTTGGAATTTACCCAAAGGAATTTAAATTGGCAAACAAAAAAGAGATCTGCACCCTAATGTTTATTGCAGCTCAATTCACAATAGCTAAGACCTGGAATCAACCTAATTGCCCATCAACGATAGACTGGATAAAGGAATTATGGGATATGTACTCTTTAGAATACTATACCGCAGTAAGAAACAATGAAATCCAGTCATTTGCAACAAAATGGAGGAATCTGGAACACATCATGCTGAGTGAAATAAGCCAGTCCCAAAGGGACAAATACCATATGTTCTCCCTGATCGGTGACGACTGACTGAACACCAAGAGGGAAACCTGTTGCAGTGAGGTGGACACTATGGGAAACGGTGGCTTGATCAGCATAGCCCTGACTGTTAATGAACAACTTAATACATTATCCCTCTTAGTAGTTTTTTTATCTGTTCTACTTAATATGACTGGTTTAGATCTGTAATTGATGCACAGTTATTCTTAAGTGTTGAAAATTAACTTAAATGTGATCCCTGTTGAACATGGTGGTGGGAATGGGAGAGGGAAGAGATGTATAATTTGGGACATGCTCAGGCTGACTTGCCCCAAGTGGTGGAGTTGGAAGCAAACCAGGGGATTCCAATTCAATCCCATCGAGGTGGCATGTACCAATGCCATCTCACTGTTCCAGGTGATCAGTTTCAGTTCACAGTTGGTCATGGTGGAGGGACTGGGAGTCAAAGGGAGCACATAGACAAGTCTAGTACCTGCTAACGCTAACCGATGGAGTAAATAAAGGGGAGAGTGATCCAACATGGGAAGTGAGATACTCAGCAGACTCATAGAATGGCAGATGTCCTAAATAGCACTCTGGCCTCAGAATCAGCCCTAAAGGCATTCGGAGCTGGCTGAAAAGTTCATGAGAGTATTTCAGGCATGGAAAGCCAAGACACTCTGGCAAAAGATCTCTGCGAGTGAGATCCCAGTGGAAAGAACAGGTCATCAAAGAAGGAGGTACCTTTCTCTGAAGGGAGGAGAGAACCTCCACTTTGACTATGACCTTGTCTAAACAAGATAAGAGTCGGAGAACTCAGAGGGCTTCCATAGCCTTGGAAACTCATGACAGGAGCATAGGGAGATTACTGATGCCATAGACAGGAGTGTCAATTGGTAAAGTCAACAACAGGAGTCACTGTGCACTTACTCCTCATGCAGGATCTCTATCCTTAATGTGCTGTACATTGAGATTTAATGCTATAACGAGTACTCAAACAATATATTTCACTTTGTGTTTCTATGGGGGTGCAAACTGTTGAAATCCTTACTTAATGCATACTAAACTGATCCTCTGTAAAAAAAAAAAATAAAAAAAAAAAGAAATTATCAATTCCCAACTTGACTCTCACTGGGATTAAACATGACAATAGGTCTGATCTGATTTCCTCATCATTTAAAAAAAATCATCTATTATTTTTCACTTTATGTTTCTGTGTGGGAGCAAACTGTTGAAATCTTTACTTAATGTATACTAAGCTGATCTTCTGTATATTAAGATAATCGAAAATGAATCTTGATGTGAATGGAAGGGGAGAGGGAGTGGGAAAGGGGAGGGTTGTGGGTGGGAGGGACGGTATGGGGGGGAAGCCATTGTAATCCATAAGTCGTACTTTGGAAATTTATATGCATTAAATAAAAGTTTAAAAAAAAATGAATAAATAAAAAAAAAAGAAAATGGGATACAACTTGACTCTCACTGGGATTAAACATGACAATAGGTCTGATCTGATTTCATCATCATTTAAAAAAATCATCTATTATTTTTCACTTTATGTTTCTGTGTGGGAGCAAACTGTTGAAATCCTTACTTAATGTATACTAAGCTGATCTTCTGTATATTAAGATAATTGAAAATGAATCTTGATGTGAATGGAAGGGGAGAGGGAGTGGGAGAAGGGAGGGTTGTGGGTGGGAGGGACGGTGTGGGGGGGAAGCCATTGTAATCCATGAGTCGTACTTTGGAAATTTATATGCATTAAATAAAAGTTAAAAAAAAAAGAAAAAAAAAAAAACAAAGAAATGACTTCATGGTATGACTCTATTTTATCAATGATAAGGAATGAGAAGAACTGTGTAGTCACAAAAAGCAGATCAATGCATATCTAGAGTCAGAGTAGGAAGGGGGATAGAGGAAAAGGACAAAAGTCAAGGATCTGAAAGGGACAAGAAGAAAACTTTGGGGGCTGAAGGGTATATTCAGCATCTGTATTGTGGTGATTCATGTGTGTATACATATGATAAGACATCATTTTATACACATTAAATATTACAGTTCATTGTCAATTGTATTTTAATGAAAAGGTTAAAATATTATTGACCATAACACAAAAGGTGTATATGTTTTATTCACTGCTTTTACTAGAAGTTGTTTGTGTAATGAGAACACAGTACCTTGGTAGCATGACTAAGGAGAAAAGCAATGTGATTTGAAGGAGTCAGATGAACTAAAATTCTTCATGGACATTATTTTTCTACTAAAAGCAATAGAGCATAACTTAATTCACTGGAAAGCCATCATAACAAACAACATGAAATATATGTGTATTAGGAAAATGTTGATCTTCGAAAGGTTTTCCCTACTCTTTGACAAAAACAAAACTGTATTATAATAATGTTCCTTGATGAAGTATTGTGTGCCTCTATAGTCTAATACATTTTTCCAATCACATCATTATTAGTCTGTTTTGTGTAATATTATTGGCAAAATATTTCTGACATAGGACTTTACTATAAGGACATAATTCACATCAACTATAAATCTTGGCTCTAGACCTCCCTGCATAAGTATTGCAGATTTTATTTATTCTGAGTTTTTATTTATTGCCTGAGGAAGTCACAAGGAAAAACAAGCAGTTCACCTCCTGAGTTAATTTGTGTTGACAAGGAGCCCTCTGATACTAAACAGAAACCAAAATAGTCTACTGTGTTGTGTGAAAGGGTAGATAACGAGGAGCAATGATAATAAAACATTTATCAGCAGAAAACTTGCAAATGACTATTTTGTATTTTGCAGTTGCTAATATTTAAAGCCACTTTCCATAATAAAAATGAAGGTTAGATGAAACCAAATATATGAAAATACTTCTTAAAATATCTCACGTTATAAGTTTTGTATTAATATGGCACCAAATAAAATAATGAATTGGACTGCACAAAAATTTTTCTTAAATGATATTCAGCATAATTAAAATGTATTACATCAATATACTAGTTTGTAAAAAAATATTATCATTTAATGTACAAGAACAGTCTGAGTAATGCATCATATAGCAAAGTGGAATTATTCATTAGATAAATGGTTAAATTTAACAACTTCTGAATTATTTTCAATAATTATGTAAGTTTTCCTCATTGAGTGGGAAATTATCTGTAAAATTAGCTAACATATTTTTATACAAAATTGAAATTAAATTTACAATTTCTTTTATGTTTAATAACTGTTACTTTGAGTGCTGTATATGGAACAGGACATAGGCTTTTTGTGATCTCAAGGATTATTCAATAGAGATTTTTACATTACCCAGGAGGACCAAAACACTGCTGTCCAGAGAACAAGCCTGCTGTTTTCAATGCATGTGTACTTCCTATCCCCACACTCACATGGGAGACCCGGAAGAAGCTCCGGGCTCCTGACTTCAGATGGGCTCAGCTCTGGCCTTTGTGCTCATCTGGAGAGTGAACCAGCAGATGGAAGACCTCTCTCTCTCTCTCTCTCTCTCTCTCTCTGCCTCTGCCTCTCTGTAACTCTGTCTTTCAAATAAATAAATATATCTTTAAAAAGAGCTGCCAGAATGAAGGATAAATTAATATAAATTCGTGCACTTTATCATTTTATCATTCAGATTAATTACAAGTTCCTTTGAGTTTCAAGAAAAACTATGAAGCCTACTCATATATGTGTCCACCACTTTGAAGCTGGGCTGACTGCTGGCTAAGTTAGGCTTTCCCTTTCCTCTTCCCAGTACAAGCTTATTTCTTGTTGCTTAGTTACACCCTGTTTAAACCTGAGTGTTCGCATGCCCCTCCTCTATGAAGCTGTGCACTCCGACATGAACAGCTTAGAGAAATGTCCGCTGCCAGGATGAGAGTCAGAGCTTCTACTTCCTAACGCGCCCACAGCCTCACTTCACCAGTGTGGTCGTTTTTGAGTCCGAGAAATCTGAGAGACTCCCACTTTATTTCCTTCCCCAACAAACCCTCACTTGCCCTTAAGAACCCCAAGTGTTTGCTGGTTGGAAACCTGGATTCAAAGGGTAATAGTTTTGTGTGAAAGATTTTTCAAGATTGGAGCTGTGTTATTAATTGTGCTAATTAGGTGCAGTGGTTTGTGATTAGAGTTTCTATCCACTCATGCGTCTCTCAGAACTAAACTAAAGACAAATCCTCCTGAAAGAAACAAGGGGAGAAATGCCTGGCCTTATCAATTTGACTGCAAATACAGTGTTTTATCAAACTTACTATAGTTTTAATTATTTTGCTACTATTTTAAAATTTATATGAGTGAACTTGAACGTATTTTCCTTTGATTATTGTGTAGAGTCCTTGTATATTTTACTGGAGAACCATGGTCTGTCTACAGGTTATTTGTTGAGCTCTTTATTTAGTGGAGCCAATAAACATTTGTGCATAATGTAAATTAAAAATGTTATCTCAAAAATAATAAAATATTTTAAAATACATGCTTTTATTCACATTCTTTTCCCATTTCATTTTTTAAAAAAATTATAGCAATAGTAAAATTATACTTCAGAGCATTTATAAATAAGGAAGAAAACATCTCTGATATTACATAATTTCGTATTTTTCTGTACTTATTCTTAAGTATATTAACAAGTTTTATGAGCATTCATTATTTGTGTCAGTTTCCCTCAAATTTCATCAGGCTAACAAGCATCTAACAATTACTTTCTCTCTCTCTTAAACATTTTTAAGTGTACTGATCAGTAGTATGAAATATATTCATAACATATCGTGTAAAACTGAAAATTTATAGCAGCGAATAACAACTCTTCATTCATAACTCCTGCTAGCCCCCAACATCCACTATTCTATTTTCTGTTTCAATGATTTTGAGTGTTCTAAGTACTCCATAAACTCCAGACCATACAGCATTTGTCTGTGTAGCTATTACATTTCCCTAGTATAATGTTCTCAAGTTCCTTACATTTTATAAGCATTGCAGAATTCCTGCCCTCCCTTTTTAATAGTGGTAATGTTCCATTGTGTACATATACCTCATTTTGCCATCAATTTCTCTACTAACTGATATTCGGTTTGCTTCCATATCTTGGAACAAGAGTATACAAATATCTCTTGAAGATATTAGTTTTGTGGTCCAGAGTTTGTTTAATTTTACTTAATATACAAAGCTGTAAGGATCAACTCATGAGTTCTTTTAAATGCATTAGTATCCTCAATTATGTATAAAATAAAATGTGGAGTTAATCAGCTTTTATACTAATTGTGGGTGATCCTGTACCTGGCGGGGAGTCTGCCTGCCTAGCCCATGTAGAAGGTTAGCCTGACCACTGGCAGGTGGTGGGAGCCCAGGAACATTTCTCCCACCCCCTGCCTTCTGCCAATCAGGTAAACTGCTCCTGGGTGTGGCCCCATCCCACCCGGAAAGCTACTAGCCTACGTGACCTTCAAGCTGGTTGGAGAAGTACAGCAGTGCCAATATTGGTTTCATCCTATAGAATTAGCATTGGCCTGAATTAGTTGTCCCCTCTGCCCACCCTTTAGAAGGTGTACTTGGTCATTAATAAAATGGAATGTCCACTGAAACTTGTCTCTGGTGCTTCTTGTCGAACAACACCATCGCCCTACCATGCCAACAGCAACTGATAATTCTGTTTTTGTTTCTTTTGAAAATATTAGTCTGAGGGACCATCGCTGTGGCGCAGTGGGTTAATGTCCTGGCCTGAAGTGCCAGCATCCCATATGGATGCTGGTTCGAGACCCAGCTGCTCCACTTCTGATCCAGCTTTCTGCTATGGCCTGGGAAAGCAGTAGAAGATGACCCAAGTCCTTGGGCCCCTGCACCCACGTGGGAGACCTGGAAGAAGCTCCTGGCTCCTGGCTTCGGATTGGTGCAGCTCCAGCCATTGCGGCCAACTGGGTTGAATAACTGGATCCGTTCCTGACTTTGGTTTCTTGCAGATGCAGACCCTGAGAGACAGCAATTCTAGCCCAAGTAATTAGATTCCTACCACCAATGCCAAAGTCCTGAATTGGGTTCTAATTCCTTCTTTGGCCTAGTCCAGTCTCTGCTGCTATTGTGCACATTTGGAAAGTGAATTGGAAAATTTCTCTCTCCCCACTCCCCTTCTTTATGTAACTCTGTCTCTAAAATAAATAAATTAAAATATTATGCTTAAAACACTCTTCTAAGTCACGACGACAACAAGAAGCACTCTTAGAAACTGCTACTGTCACGCTAGCTTCCCAGTAACTGCCTGTGTCTGTTTGCTTTTATTGACATCTTCACTGAGTTGTACAGTTTTGTGCTATTGCTTGGTGTCCCTTATGCTTTTCTTCCTCAGGTGATCTAGTGGTAACAAGGCGTCTTAGCTTTTGGTTATCTCGGGTGCTTTATTTTTCTTTCTTTCTTGAACTACCATTTCTCTGGATATAGGATTCTTGGTTGAGATGGTTTTCTGTTTTAGTACTTGGAATATATTGGACACAACCCTCTGGCCTCCAAAGTTTCTGATCAGGAATCTACTAATGATTAGACTGAGACTCACTTTAATTTGATGAATCACTTTTCTATTGCTGTTTTCAAGATTCTCTCGGTCATATAAAAGTTTGATTATAATGTATCTGCTTGTGGAATTTCTTTAAATTCATCTTAATTTTAGTCCATTAAGCTTCTTGGATGCTTACAATTATATCTTTCAGCAAATTTGGGAAGTTTTCATTAGCTGATAAATGTCTTCCTTCTTTCTTCCTTCTGGGACTTGCACAAATGTGTGTGCTGATCAGCTTGAGGCACCACAGGTCTCTTGGGCTCTGCTCACTTTTCTTCAGTATTTTTCTTTTTTCTTTTTTTTAACTTTTATTTAATGAATATAAATTTCCAAAGTACGATTTATGGATTACAATGGCTTCCCCCCCATACCGTCCCTCCCACCCACAGCCCTCCCCTTTCCCACTCCCTCTCCCCTTCCATTCACATCAAGATTCATTTTCGATTATCTTAATATACAGAAGATCAGCTTAGTATACATTAAGTAAGGATTTCAACAGTTTGCTCCCACACAGAAACATAAAGTGAAAAATAATAGATGATTTTTTTAAATGATGATGAAATCAGATCAGACCTATTGTCATGTTTAATCCCAGTGAGAGTCAAGTTGGGAGTTGATAATTTCTTTTTTTTTTTTTTTTTTTTTTACAGAGGATCAGTTTAGTATGCATTAAGTAAAGATTTCAACAGTTTGCACCCCCATAGAAACACAAAGTGAAATATATTGTTTGAGTACTCGTTATAGCATTAAATCTCAATGCACAGCACATTAAGGACAGAGATCCTACATGAGGAGTAAGTGCATAGTGACTCCTGTTGTTGACTTTACCAATTGACACTCCTGTCTATGGCATCAGTAATCTCCCTATGCTCCTGTCATGAGTTTCCAAGGCTATGGAAGCCCTCTGAGTTCTCCGACTCTTATCTTGTTTAGACAAGGTCATAGTCAAAGTGGAGGTTCTCTCCTTCCTTCAGAGAAAGGTACCTCCTTCTTTGAAGACCTGTTCTTTCCACTGGGATCTCACTCACAGAGATCTTTTGCCAGAGTGTCTTGGCTTTCCATGCCTGAAATACTCTCATGGGCTTTTCAGCCAGATCTGAATGCCTTTAGGGCTGATTCTGAGGCCAGAGTGCTATTTAGGACATCTGCCATTCTATGAGTCTGCTGAGTATCTCACTTCCCATGTTGGATCACTCTCCCCTTTATTTATTCTATCGGTTAGTGTTAGCAGGTACTAGACTAGTTTATGTGCTCCCTTTGACTCTTAGTCCTTTCATTATGATCAATTGTGAACTGAAACTGATCACCTGGAACAGTGAGATGGCATTGGTACATGCCACCTCGATGGGATTGAATTGGAATCCCCTGGTATGTTTCTAACTCTACCATTTGGGGTAGAGTATTTTTCATTCTGTTTCTTAAAAATAGGGAAGGAGAGTGGGAAGGAGAAGGAGCAGGGGGGAGTGAGGGAGGAAGGGAACATTATCTATATCTATGGGGGACGGTGCTGTGGCATAGCGAGTAAAGCCGCCAACTGTAGTGCCGGCATCCCATATGGGCATCAGTGCAAGTCTCAGCTGTTTCACTTCTCATCCAGCTCTCTGCTATGGACTTGGAGAGCAGTACAAGATGGCCCAAGTCCCTGGGACCCTGCACCCACATGAGAGACCCAGAGGAAGCTCCTGGTTCCTGGCTTTGGATCAGCCCAGTTCCAGCAGTTGTGGCCAATTGGGGAGTGAACCAGAGGATGGAAGAATTCTCTCTATCTCTCTCTGCATTTTCTCTCTTTGTGTAACACTGACTTTCAGGAAAAATAAATAAATCTTTTTTTTTTTTTAAACAGTGTATCTACAAAGCACATTGAATCTTAGAAACTAATTAAAAGTTAAAATTAAAAAAATTCCCATCTTTATTTTAGTGTTTGTCAGGTGTTTCTTAAGCTTATTCAATAATTTCTAATTTGTGTGTGTTTTCTATTTATTAATATTTTCAATTTGCTCACATACCATTTCCTTGACTTTTTCCATATCTGGCTTTAGTCTTTTAAGCACCTTTATGATAACCTTGTGCCATCTTTTGCTATTTTCCCAGGAGCACTGATAGGGTGATAGATTGGAAGTAGAGTGGCCCAGACTTGATCTAGAGCTCATATGGGATGCCCGTGTTGCAGGCAGTGGTTTAACCCACTCTGCCACAACGCCAGCTCCCTAATAGGTTTTCTTCCACAGCAGTTTTCATTGATTTTTTTTCTCTCTTTGAATGGGCCATACTATCCTGTACTTTGTATAACATGATTGTTGTTGCTAATGAAAACTGGGCAGTTGAATCTAATAATATGGAACCTCTGATAATCACATTCTCTGCCCTCCTCATGATTTTCCATTTTTAAATTCCTTTCAATGTTTTTGTGCTATTTGAGCTTCTGATCAGGTCAATGTGTAATGCTAAGGTCTTCTAAAATACTTTCTTTCCTTGTATCTTTCTCAATGCAAACACATATACTTAGTTTCTTTTTCACATCCCAATTTTTCATGTCTGGATCCTAAAGGTAGGAAAAGAAAAAACACATGATGGAAAGAAATTGTTTGATCCTGTAAATGCCCTGGAAGTCACTTCAGCCAAAGGAGGAGAGCCTTATACTAGAGACAGGAAATGTATAAATAAAGATCATAATCTCTGTCTGCACTGCTACTCAGAAGCAGCAATTAGCTCCCAGAGCGCAGATTCCCTGACACTGGGGGACAGATCCTTGTTTGTCCACCATAAGTCCTGCGACTTGTAAGCATACTTTCCTAAGAACATGTACATGCCTGGCAGCCATTCATGTACTGAAATGTATTAATCTATATCCATATTAGGCCAAACAGGAATTCATACAGATGTCAACAATTCAAATTCCTTATCTCAAACATCATTGTAAGCCTCTTCCATGTTTTGTGTCCTACCCTTCTTCTCTAATAATGAGAAATATGGCTCCCACCCTCTGTCAATCTTTTACTTGATTACTCCATTCTACTTCTCTGATGGGTCCAAGGAAATAAATTTTCATACTGTCCAGATTTTTCTTGTTATAAAGAAGGAAAAAAAAAAAAAAACAACTTACAAGCGCTTACATTTAGTAGCTGAAACCAGAAGTGTTGGAACATATTTGCACACATTTTCCAGCTCAGTGTGTACATATATGAAGATATCCGAATAGAGAACTCTGGATTTTAGGGTCCCCAACTGCTACATTTTGAATTTCATAATCTCTTTTGCTGAGGTCACATCCTCCAGAGACGTCTGACGCCATCTCTTGCCCAGTCAGGAACCAAACACACCATGGATGCTGTGTCAGAAACAGCCCAGGGACACATGTGACCATCCTTACAAGCAGCTATTCCTCAAAAATGATCTCATAGGCGGATCCCAGAAAGATGGCGGACTGGGAAACATCAGGGATCAACCTCCTCATGTAGACAACAATTAAACTGGCAAACTCTCACTGAGGTAACTATTTTCGAATGCTGAAGGCTTACAACTTCCAGAGGAAGGCTTGGACTTAAACATAGGAAATTGTGGTGAATCTCAGCTCTTCACACAGTGTGGATACATAGCTGCATCTACATCTATACCTGTAGCTATATTTCTACATTACATCTACATCTATACATGGACTCATAGACAGATATTTCTTTGCTGAAAGTTGAGTCCACCCAGAATCAAGGACACCCCAATAGCAACAGTTATACCCCTTGTTGAGATCTTACTAACAATTGTCTTCAATAAAAAGGACCAGAGATCCTTGATTCTAGTGCTGGAGCCAAGAATATAATAAAGGAGCCTTGTGCATCTAATATGCCAGGAAGTAAGGAAATGTCCTAACAACAACAACAAATGATGGAACATTTTCAAGATTTTCCATTTCTTTGAAATAAACTGTGTTTAGCGACTTCCTCTTTATAAGATTGCTTTCAATTGCAAATTCCTAAAAGCATAAGGAACTGTAAGCTTTTTATAACCAACATGTAGAATATAAACATTAGAGAGCCAAAATGTTTTTAAGAAATTTACAACACAAATTTGGAAATGTATAAAATTATTTAGTCATTCCATGGTGCTTAAATTATTTTAAACAATAGCTTTATAAAGTTTCAAATATTTTAAAACTTTAATTGATAAAGAGCTAAAAAAGGGAAAGCACATGCCGTTACTCTAAAAACTTCTTTATTAACCATTAGTTTTGTGACAAATTTGTTGTTTAATTTTATTTTATATACAAAAGTGTTTCTTTTATTATTTTGAAAACTATACATTCTGTTCTGGTTGGCAGAATAATGCAGCTTATTTGGACTCGGTTATAAATTATGTGCGCCATATTCAGTTTAAAATGTATTTTCCACTCTATTGTTGTTCTTTAGTAAGACCACTTGTATAATCTGAAATCATAATGTTTATCTCCATTCAAAAGCATTTCAACTGAACATCCAATAGCATAAACAATGTCAGATGTTTCCACTTCAGGGAGTAGGCTTTCACAAGCTTTACATTAACAAAATAATCAAAGATTGTTTGAATTTTTTATTTAAATATGTGGTGACACTAACATAGCACTGGTACTTTTTAACTATTTGGGAAGTACATTTTCTGTGACTGCAATCAACATTGACATCTATCATTTCACTTTTGCTTTGTGTTCAATAAAATGAGATAAAATTGGAGTGACAATTTTATCACTTGTCTTGTCTGAGTAATAACAAAAACGTTACAAAGCCTTTAAGTATCTGGTTAGGGTAAGGTTGTGGTGTAAGTAGCTCTAACCACTAAAATAGTAGTGCTTGCCTTCACTCAGTTTCTGGCAAGACTGGATCTGGGAACTTCACCTTCCATGGGCCTGGACCAGTGCATACACTTTGCTTCTTGACAGCAGCATTGTTTCAAATGAGAGAGGCTGCTTCCTGCACTAGGTCCCAGGTATTTCAACCTTTCTGGAGATTTAGAGCATGGAAGCTTTGTTTTTTTTTTTTTTTTTTTTTTTTTTTTTTTTTTTTTTTTTTTTTTATCTTTTATTTAATGAATATAAATTTCCAAAGTACGTCTCATGGGTTACAATGGCTTTCCCCCCCATACCGTCCCTCCCACCCACCACCCTCCCCTTTCCCACTCCCTCTCCCCTTCCATTCACATCAAGATTCATTTTCGATTATCTTAGTATACAGAAGATCAGCTTAGTATACCTTAAGTAAGGATTTCAACAGTTTGTCCCCACACAGAAACATAAAGTGAAAAATAATAGATGATTTTTTTTTAAATGATGATGAAATCAGATCAGACCTATTGTCATGTTTAATCCCAGTGAGAGTCAAGTTGGGAATTGATAGTTTCTTTTCTTTTTTTTTTTTTTTAACAGAAGATCAGTTTAGTGTACATTAAGTAAAGATTTCAACAGTTTGCACCCCCATAGAAACACAAAGTGAAATATACTGTTTGAGTACTCGTTATAGCATTAAGCCTCAGTGTACAGCACATTAAGGACAGAGATCCTACATGAGGAGTAAGTGCACAGTGACTCCTGTTGTTGACTTTACAAATTGACACTCCTGTTTATGGCATCAGTAATCTCCCTATGCACCAGTCATGAGTTTCCAAGGCTATGGAAGCCCCTTGAGTTCTCCGACTCTTATCTTGTTTAGACAAGGTCATAGTCAAAGTGGAGGAAGCTTTGTAACTCCAGTCACACTTGCACTTTGTTCTCTGACCAATGAAAGCTTTTGATTGTGTGGAATTAATTGCTCTTCCTTCCCTCATCCTTTACTTCTCTCTTTCCTTTCTTCCATCCTTCCTTACTTCATTCATACTCTCTATTCTTCCCTCTCTTCTCCTCCCTCTTTTCTTTCCATCCTCCCTTATCTTTTTCTATCTCTCATTCATTGTTTACCATTATTACAGCTCAAATAAAAGGAGGACCACATAATATAAAATGTTGCAATTTTACCAGCAAATTCAATCAATATTAAATTTGATAGAAAATATTTTTTTAAATTACACGGTCATGCACTACATAATGAAACTCTGGTGGACTAAACATATGAGGATGATTTCATAGGACCACTGTCTGTTAATGTTATCACCATCTCAATTCATAGAATGTCAAAATGATCTAATGATACATATATCAGGAAATAACACCTGTTAAGTGACATAATTCATGCTTATAGAACAATGACAAGATATATATGATTATATATTATTGTGTGTAAATGCATAATAATTTTAGTTCAAGATAAAAGTGCTGATTTGTTTAAATCCAATCCATTTTGATTCTCTATTTTTCTTATATGTCCATGTGTTCATACCAATTTAGCAATAGTTGTTCATATTCTGGATGTTATAGTAAATGTTTAACTAGTGATTCTTCATGGGGAAAAAAAGAAGCCCTGATTTGTAGTAATTGCTTATTTCTGTGGTGTAAATACCGCCACTGCAGCTGATTTAAAGTTAACAAAATAGCATTGTGATTGCAGACTTGGGAAAAGATGATCAACAGCACGTTGCTGTTTGGTATTTCCCTCATAGAGATATAATTATAATAGACATAAAAATTTTAAGATAGGAGACTATAAGAAAATAATAATATAAACATTTGGTGATGAATTTTGTGTATTCATTATGCTTGTTTTTAATATAAATTAATTTCAAGCATCTATAAAAATATGTTTTTAATGTTTAATAACTGATTCACTTATAAAATCCTAAGAAATTAATAATTGGCTCTGATGAACAAGTATGAGCTGAATCCAGCACATCATTACTTATTTTTTATAATTTATTTATTTATTTGAAAGGGTTAGAGATAGGGTTAGGGATAGAGAGATAGAGAGAGAGGTCTTCCATCCTCTGGTTCTCTCCTCAGATGGCTGCAACAGCCAGGACTAAGCCAGGCCAAAGCGAGGGGCAAGAGCTTCATTCAGCTCTCCCACATGGATGGCAGGGGTCATCTTCTGCTGCTTTTCCCAGGCAATTAGCAGGGAACTGGGTCAGCAGTGGGACAGCTGGGACACGAACTGGGGTCCATATGAGATTCCAGGGTCTCAGGCTGTGGTTTTACCTGCTACACTACAACACAGGCACCTATTACTTACTTGTTAAAAGGTTAATTCATAAAGGAAAAGGAATAACTATTTGTGTGCATTTCTTCATTCTTAAGGAAAGATAGCATCTCAGAGATTCTTACACTAGTTTAATTAAGACATTCAGATTATTTGTAGAAAGTTTGCATATCATTTTAACATTTTGGAAATAATGATTAACAGTAGCACATTGAAGACTTTGAAAAAGCATGCATTATGGAAACTTAAATGTATTCAGTATTACTCAGAGTTATTTAACCATAAATGACCCTTATCTTTGAATTATAAATGTTACTGTTTGGAATTGATTTATGAAATTTAAATATGATGATCACTGAGATTAGGCTTTATTTTTTTAGTTACTTAATCTTATGTATTTATTTAGTTGGCAGGCAAAGATACACACACACACACACACACAGGAAGACAGAGACAGAGATAGAGAGATCCCATCTACAGGTTCACGATCTCATGTATCTTCAGCGGTGAGGGCTGGAACAGGGTTAATGCTAGGAGATAGCTGGGAAATCAATCCAGCTCTTGCATGTGAGTGGCAGAAACACAACTAATCTGTGTGGCACCACTGCCACCACAGTCTGCATTAGTGGGAAACTGGAATCAGGAGTTGGAGACTCTAACTGAATCCAGATACTGATGATGTAGGACATGGCACCTTAAACTTTAGACTAAATGCCTGCTCCTTTGATTTGCTTTTTAAGTGATTTATACAAAATAGAATGTTTTGCATTTGCATGCTCATCTAATTCAGGCATTATTTCACAATAAAACTATGGACTCCTAGATTTTAAATTACCAAAGAAAGTCGACAATGAAATAAAACAATATTCAAAAGAGAAGAGACTATATTTTCCAGTGATGATAGCTATACTTACATCATACATTATTCATGTATTTTTAATAAAAATGTAATAATATAACTTTTGAAATTATTTTACCAATGTTATGGGATGAAAGATTGTTCATACTTTCTAATTCTCAATGTGAAATTTAGAAAGTCTTGAATAATTAAATTTATTTAAAAGAAAAGAATGATAATATCATTTTTGCTTCTTATTATTTCTGTACAATTATGAAGATGAGAAGATTTATAGTTATATGGTATTTCTTCTGGCTGTGATTATTAATAAAATATACTGAAAATAAATTCATAGTTCATATTATATCACTGATGTTATTAATCAGTCTATTATTTAAGTTTTTAAGATATTACTATTTTAAATAGTAAATTATTTGTTAGTTTAAGTATGTTTCCTTTTCCACTTTAAGATATTTGCTGATAACTGCATAATTTTTGTATTAATTTTATTTTGCTCAATGTTATCCATATGACTTCATGTAATGTTTCTTCTTGTCAGAGATATATTTCCATTTATTTTATATTAAAACCTGAAGTTTTCACGTATGTGATGACTATTATAGTAATAATCCACTTTCTCTGCTAGACATGGTGGCAAATAGGGCCTATCTCACAAAGGTAATTTTTTAAAATTAAATAGCAAATGAGATGCAACATTCTAATACAATTAAAACAAGAGAAAATTTAGTAAGAATTGAGATAAAGGTCAATATTGCATGGGGGAGCCGGTACTGTGGCATAGTGGGTAAAATGGCGTAGTGCCTGCAGTTCAGGCTTCTCATATGGGCCTCAGTTCAAGACCTGGCTGCTCCACTTCCAATCCAGCTCTCTGCTATGGCCTGGGACAGCAGTAGAAGATGGCCAAGTCCTTAGGCCCCTGCACCCACGCGGGAGACCAGGAAGAAGCTCCCGGCTCCTGGCTTCTGATTGGCTCAGCTCTGGCCATTGTGGCCATCTGGGGAGTGAACCAGTGGATGGAAAACTTCTCTCTCTCTCTCTCTCGCTCTCACTCTGCCTTTCAAATACATAAATAAATACTAAAAAAATTATTGTGTGGGATGCTTTTTTCAGTACTTTTAAATACTGTATATAATTGAGATCACTGGAATCTGAAGACAAGTTATGGATTCTTCTCTCCAACACCTAATTCTTCCTTTGTGCATGAATAAGAGACTTCTGTTGGTTTTCTTGCAGATATCTGAAGACGATTCGCCAAACTTATGTTGAAGCACAAAGACACAGAGGGCACTCTCAGCTGTGTGACTCACTTAAGTTTTATTCAGTGAGCAGATGGATAATCACTTCCAAGAGCAGATTTCTACAGGGCAGGTACTACATGTCTGACTGTCATGATCATAGAGCATCTGCCACAATCACTGTGTAAGTGAGAAGACCCTGGTAGCAAAGGGATAGTGTTAATATGGCTTGAACAGGGTGTGGCTCCCAAACCATGTGTATTTTTAAAGCCCACGGTCATATGTTAATGGTTAATGGATTAATGATGATGGTTGAGGGATCAGAATGGGTACGGTGTTCAATCATTTTATCTGAAGGTGGGAATTTATGGAAGTGATTGGATTGAATTAGGTTGCTAGGATGGGGCCCTGATCAAATCATGATGATGAGAAAATAAAGGGTATAGGAAAAGTATCTGCCCTTCCTAACTTCCTGGCTCACCATGTGATCAACAGTCCACTATCGTCTGGTCACATCAGATGCCTGAACCAACAGAGCAACCCCACCCTGGACAGCGCATGTGAAACTGTAAGCCCAGTAAACCTTCTTTCCAAAGTGCCTCTTCTCAGGTGTTTTAGCTACAGTAAACAAAATCTTGTTAACACACTAGGCCTATTGATCTACATGACTGCATTTTGTTTACTCTGTTTCAAGGATGACTTTTTGAATTGAGCATGATGTACCTGGTCATAAAAATTTGCAGAGTAATTCTTCAGAGTTAAGCAATGTTTCTCACTTCTGTCTTTATGAAAATACAGATGCATCTTTGTTTATTAACTTATTTCTTTATGCAGCAACTACATCACCCTAATCTGAAAGATAGAAAACTTAGCTCAATTACACTTTACTTTCCTCTCTATTCCCAATTACTTTCTTTAATTTTTTAGTATTTTATTTTGTAATTTTCTATTTTCTCCTTTTTTTTTTTACTTTAAATGTGTACTTAATATCTTTTTTAAACTCACTAAACTTGACTTTGCAAGCAGACAGATTCAGTACCTCTGCAAAGAAGTACTTGCCATTCTTGTGTAGCCATCATCACCAACTCCATTTCCCAATTCCTCTGACTATACAATTATTTTTACATTGCCTACAAATTAGCATTTTTTTTAGGGGGAAATAATATTAGGATGTTCTGAGATTTGTCTCTGGATGGTTTTATTAAATGAGGCCTGATAAATCACATTCTAACAATTATATGTAACAATACAATTTTGTAGTGACACCTGCATGTCACTAAATTTTTACTTTATTGTTAAATTGTTGGTCAAAAACAATAACCGTATTTTTTCTTAATTGTACTTGGATATGAACTTTTTTCTGCATGATCTACTTTCTATTACTATTCATTAATTTTCAAAATAAATTTACATAAATAAAATCTTATGTGCTCTCTATGGTTGGCATTATTCATTATATGTAATTATTTTGATGTCTATCCAAATTTTTGAGTGTGTACCCTTTTCATTCCTTTTTTGATGAGTAATAATTTTATAATATAAATATATCACCATCTGTTTATTTGTCACCTATGGGTGCACATTTATTTTTAGTTGCTGATTATACAAATAAAGCAAAGTTTGTTTCATGAAAATGACTTTTTAGCAACATACACTTTCAATGCTATTGATGACACACTTAGGAAAGGAACGGCTATGTCATCAGATAGGTGAATGTTTAAAATCTTAATCACGCCATTAATTCTATATCAAATAGAATATAATGTTTATGTATGCTTATTTTTTGTATTTTAACTCAAAGTAACTAGCCAAAATATTGTTTCCAAAAATGGGTGCTGATAATTATATCCATCATTTAACAGGGTTGTGTGTTTGTAATAATGATTAAATTCTCTTGGTTTGTATATAAATAAAATCTGACCACAGAAGCCCTTCCTTTCATTTAGATTTATTTTAGAAATCTTCAACATAACAAATAAAACTCTCCTTCCTGGAATTTCTAAAGAAATGTCTAAAAGTACAATTTCAGTTTTTATAGTTTAATCCCTTCTTGGCTCCACCTTTAAATATTCAACATTTAAGTTGAGAGACACATAGTTTATCAGTTATCTCATCAGTAAAAGCAAGCAACATTGAACCATGAACATTTAGACATCTTAAATTCAAAATTCTATCGTTGACATGTACTTCTTTGGTCTCCTAAGGTTTGTTTTCATGGCTTTACTAGGACTGCTTATATGTGTGATCCTGGACATAATTAAAGTACAGATATGGACAAAATAAAGTACAGATACCGGTTCTTCTATACTTATCAGTCAACCTGGAGATTTTATGAATATGAAAATTAGACAACAGCTGCTTTGACACTATTAAGATTTTATGGCCATACCTGGGTCTTAGAGTAACACAATTACAGTATCAGAAATAGTTGTATGAAATGGCCCAACTGATATTTATGACATTTCCTTGCCATTATTTAAGCTAGTCAAACAATGTATTTGGTATTTATTTCCAAACATAATTACATATTGTTTTCCAAACAAAATATATAGGTAGATATAATTTATATCCAACAAAATCCATATTTTTCACATTATGAAATTGTTATTTGTATAGTTTTGCTGCAACTTTAGTTTCATTTTATTACATTTTTAACAGATATTAATCAGCATATGCTTTTCCAGGTATTGTTCTGTCTTGAATTTTATGTTTGCAGGACCATTAATGAAAAGAATGGGACAGAAGCATAGATATTTACACGTATCGCTGATACAGTTTGGACTGTTGTTTATCTCTTTTACGTAATTCATGTAAGATAACCATAATTAATCTCATGTAGTCATTTATCAACTTGATGTTTTCAAGCTCTATCATTTAACTTCTCCATTCAATTAAAACACTAATTGCTTTTAAGCTATTTCTAAACAACTATTCTCTAGAAAATACTCAAAACCAGACATGTTTGTTTTATAAAAATCATTTCCAAGTCATTTATTCACCTACATAGGAATGATAAGGAATAGATTTTATAATTATATCAATTGTTGTCAGGTTTACACATATTCAAAATGGAATCTGCATATGTACATGAGTTTTTATGCCTACATCTACCTATAAACTGTAGAAATTACAAAAACTACACAGAAATTACTACTCCAGTCTGGTTTATTGTTTTTACCGATTCTATATCTTAGTACTTAAAAATGTTTGTGTAAACATATGTAGTGTAACATTTTTCACGCATATTTGCAAGTATGTAAAAAAGTTTTCTACATAATGGCCAGTACTGTGGCATAGTGGACTAAGCCTCCTCCTGTGGTGCTGGCATTCCGTGTGGGCATCTGTTCGTGTCCCAGCTGTTCCTCTTCTGATCCAGCTCCCTGCTTATGGCCTGGGAAAGCAGTGGAAGACGGCCCAAGTGCTTGGGCCCCTGCACCAGCGTGGGAGACCCAGAAGAAGCTCCTGGCTCCTGGCTTTGGATAGACTCAGCTCCAACTGGTGCGGCCTTTTGGGGCATGAACCAGTGGATGGAAGATCTTTCTCTCTCACTCGCACTTTCTGTAACTCTACCTCTCAGATAAATGAATAAATCTTAAAAAAAATTTACATAAATTTCTTGATTGTTGACAGGTAGTCATGATATATAACACCTATATATACTAAAGAAAGTCAATTGTTTGATGGAAGGATGAGCATAAATAAGCAGTGACAAAACTTAGTTCTACGGTGTGAATGTGCTAGCATGCTAAAAATTCACACTTTATAAGGACTACTTATAAGACACTTCACACAGATTTAAACAGAAATATATGCAATTTCCTAGGACTATGTGCATTTCCTGTTTTATTTCCCATCTGTTGATTACAATTAATTCCAGCCCTTCCTATTTTCATTGTCACGTCTGAAAAATCTAGAACAGGGTTATTTTGCCACTTCTGTGTTCTCAATTTCCAGCTTGTGTCCTAAAACTACCAGATTTTCATAAATGTGTACTAAATTAATCATAAAAAGATGTTAAAAATAAAAATTATCTTTGTAAACAAAATTTTTAAAATATAACATATTAATGGCATTAGTAAATGATTTTATCTACAGAAAGATTTATTTATTTATTTATTTATTATTTGACAGACAGAGTTAGACAGTGAGAGAGACAGAGAGAAAGGTCTTCCTTCCATTGGTTCACCCCTCAAATGGTAGCTACGGCTGGAACTACGCGAATCCAAAGCCAGAAGCCAGGTGCTTCTTTCTGGTCTCCCATGAGGATTCAGAGGCCCAGGCACTTGAGCCATCTTCCACTGCCCTCCTGGGCCACAGCAGAGAGCTGGACTGGAAGAGGAGCAACTGGGGCTAGAACCTCGTGCCCATATGGAATGCCAGTGCTGCAGGTGGAGGATTAACCAAGTGAGCCACGGCACTGGCCTCCATCTACAGAAAGATTGACAAATAATAACAGAGGAAAGGAATCATTATATTGCTTGTTTGCTTTAACATCAATTAAAAGTTAAGGTTATGGTTCAAATTTAGAGTAATATATGTGAATTAAAAATTATAGCTATTAAAATAGCCAAACAATTGACTTGGACATTTAAAATGAGCATGTAAAACCTGCAGCAAAAAAGGAAATGTTCAAATTAACAGATTTGGAAAGACTGAGTCTCTGAAAGCATGAAAAAAAATGTGCAAACAATATTTTTCAAAGTATGAAGAAAGTTTTTGTGTTGCTTTTCCAGTTGACTACAAATTCAAAATTATTAATTTTCAGCCAGCGCCATGGCTCAATAGGCTAATCCTCCACCTTGCAGCCACGGCACACCGGGTTCTAGTCCCAGTCGGGGCACCGGATTCTGTCCCGGTTGTCCCTCTTCCTGTCCAGCTCTCTGCTATGGCCCGGGAGTGCAGTGGAGGCTGGCCCAAGTGCTTGGGCCCTGCAACCCATGGGAGACCAGGAGAAGCACCTGGCTCCTGCCTTCAGATCAGTGCGGCGGCCATTGGAGGGTGAACCAACGGCAAAGGAAGACCTTTCTCTCTGTCTCTCTCTCTCACTGTCCACTCTGCCTGTAAAAAAAAAGAAAAGAAAGAAAAGAAAAGAACAAATTCAAAATTATTAATTTTCAAGAACACATTGGCAATTGAGAAAAATAATAGGTGTTTGTTATTTTCTTCTTACAAAGATTTAAAGATTCAAAGTTTTTCAGTAAAAGAGATAAACCCTACAAATGCATTCACATCGATAAGCTGATGTGTCATAAACTTTAAACAATCTGTTCTGTATATAAATAAGAACCAAATTCACAGTAGGGTTTACACTAAATGAGATGAAGTTAAGCTTTAGTTATTGTTCAAAACAAGAAAAATATAACATCAATATGACTTTTCAATAAACTCATTTTATAATGAAATTATCCACCCTATGAAATACTTGAGACTGTACCTTTTTATTGTGAAGTACCAAGGATAGACTGTCTCATTATAATAAAATCAGCAAAAATAGATGTTTCAGAGTACTATTCTTGAGGAACAGTGTTTGCAAATTTAAATATACCTATATTCAGAGTGCTTAACCTTGCATAAAGTATAAAAAAGGTTGTTACATGTTAGAAGCAAAGAGCGGCAAAAAATAAGAATACTTGAAAATGAGATAAAAATCTCATGCTATGAAATACTTTTCAAAAAACAGTCTTTGCTTTTTTCTGTTTTCTGCTGACCAATAAATTTTTTTCAGTCAGTGATACCTAATATTTATTTTTGTCAATAACCCCTGATATCTGGAAGATACTAAACTAAACAAATTTTAAAAATTAGTAAAGTGTAACTTACTATTTTCCAGGTGTTAAAGGTATGAGTACTTGGATAATTTTAAGACTGTGACAAAGAGGAATTTATACGTAGCATAGGACTTGGGAGAATTCTACACCATATGTCTGTAAGGAGTATCACAAAGGAAAATATACAAGTTAGCTTGCCACCTGGTAGCAATAATGTCTCTAGTGATAGAAAAGTCCCTAGCAGTGGGCAAGTGTCTAGCTAACAGCAGTCTACTCATATATCCTGTCTTGTCCTTGCACAGCAGCCAGCCACTGGTGGTCCTGTGTGCCAGCTGCACTAAGTCTCACCCTCTCTAACTGCTCTGGTGAATTCTTTCTCCACCTATGATGCCAGCCTCAGGCACTTCCTGTGACATTTTGGTGGGTCCTAAGGGTAAGCCTCCTCTCATCACGGGGAACCAACCTCCAACCTGCAGTGAAGTACCCAACAGCAGCTTCTCCAGGTGAACCCCCACCTGCTGTTGGCCCACTGATCACTCTCAGCCATTCTTTATCCTCAGTCCCTGGACCCCAGGGAACTCATGTAAGGGCAACTGACTACTCCAGACCATGCCAATGCCCTGGTGGAATATGAAGGCTTTGTTCATAGACATCAAATACCCAGTACGTGTTGCCCTCTACACTTCTCTCCATTCACTTTTCTGGGCTTCGTTTTTCCTTCACAAATGTTTTAATCCTACTGCCCCTTACTGCTTTCAGCCAACTGCTCCATTTGGAACAATGTCGAGCTAGAGGACTTGAAGCCTCAAGGATAAGTACAACTTGTGTCCTTTTCTTACAGACCTGAATTGGTTACCCATGTCAGAGACCTTCTCTTTTAAGAGGGAAGCATCGGACCCTCTTCTAGCCATAGAAGCACATTGGTTCCCCATCAAGAGAAAGGATGAACCCATTGAAAAGGACAGCTATTGGGGCCGGCGCTGTGGCATAGTGAGTAAAACCCCTGCCTGCAGTGCTGTCATCCCATATGAGCGCCGGTTCCTTCCTGGCTGCTCCTCTTCCGATCCAGCTCTCTGCTGTGGCCTGAGAAAGCAGTAGAAGATGGCCCAAGTGCTTGGTCCCTGCACCCACATGGGACGACCTGGAGGAAACTCCTGGCTCCTGCCTTTGGATCAGCACAACTCCAACTGTTGTGGCCAATTGGGGAGTGAACCGGCATATGGAAGACCTCTCTCTCTGCCTCTCTTTCTCTCTCTGTATAACTCTGAATTTCAAAAATAAACAAATCTTAAAAAAAAAAGACAGCTATTTGAGTCTCTCCCTTCTAATGGAATATACCTCAGAAGGGGCTTGCACTGGTTGTCCTGTTGATGGACCATTTTGACTTCAATGAGGCCAATTTGAACAATGGAATCCATAACCTTCCATCCCTCATGATTCATGCCTGGAGTGTATCCTAAAGAACTGGGATCAATTCAGTTCTCTGACTTCAAGATAGAAGTGCCTGGTTGTTTCCGAAATGTTGTCTGGTCCCAATATAAATGTGGTGAATGGGAGGCCTCACTCTGGAGTGGAATTCTTAGCTACAATGCTGTCCTCCAGATCAATCTCTTCTCCCACACTCCTTTCAAAGGATGGGCCCTTATATCTGAGCCTTCACTGATCTATCCCTAAACCTCATCCTATTTCACTCTAGAGAGACTAAGGACATGCACGATAAATTAACTTAGACCTGAAATTCAGGAAGGCCTTGCCATCCTGGCTATCCATTTCATCAGTCAGTCCTCATCAACATCAGATAAAAACTTCAAAAATTAGATCAAAGACTAAAGATTCCTCTGCTCACTTTGCTGGACCTGGCCTTTAAGATCTTTAACAACTGAAGAGACCTTGAGGACAGGAAGGGGGAGAGAGAGAGAGAGAGAGAGGCCCAATACGTAGCAGCTGACATCACTACTTCCCTGTCCATTCGGGGCTCACAAGGCAACCAATGGCTGCAGGGCCCAGGCCAGGGTACCTCCTACTTGCTTCCACTACACCAGTGTGTAGACATGAGTGGGAACTTCCAAACCTCGCCTTCTGGACCCTGTCTGTTTTTTCAGTAGCAAGGACAGTGGAAGAAGAACTACTTTTCTCTCCTTCATGTGAAAAGCTAATACTGCAATCAAGGATGTCAACCGTGAGGTAATCCACGAGACTGACACATGCCCCTGACTCTATTCCTTGGCTCTGAGGATGAAACAGAAGGAAGTGACTGTCTCCCTCTCAGTTGATGAGGCCCAGAGGCCTCACAACATTCCATCTTCTTGGCTGCCACCTTGGATGTGGCAGGGAACAGAGCTCTCAGTGAACATGGGGGCTACTCCTACAGGGGCTGCTACTGCTCTTACTACTTTCTCTGGATATACCTTTCGGTCAATCCCTGGTGGCGTATGTGGTCAATCCAATCCCAGCTATTGCACCTCATCTTTATTATGTACTTTAGGAGAAAATATCTATACTCAATACTTTTCTTGTCCAGCAAAACTGCCCCATGCTTTTATTTAGAAGGGACATTAGGACAAAACCTCACACTAACTTTCACTTGTCTATTGGCTCTTAATATTACAGGTCCCATAAAGGTTTTAATTGGGAAATCTGGGTCTGATTAAAAAGATTTTATTCATTTATTTGATGGACAAAGTGACAAAGGAGAGAGACAGAGAGAAAATGAGGTCTTTCATCTACTGGTTTACTCCTCAAATGGCTGCAGTTGGCTGAAGCTGGGCCAGGCTGAGAAGCCAGAAACCAGGAAATTCATATAGGTCTCCCACATGGGTAGCAGATGCCCAAGTACTAAAGCCATTTTCCATTGCTTTCCCAGGAGCATTAGCTGGGAGCTACATAGGAAGCAGAGAGCCAAGACTCAAACTAGCACTCTGACATGAGATGCCAGCATCACAGGCAGCTACTTAACCTGCTTTGCTGCATTGCTCACCCTGAACTCTAACTCTTTAAAGAATGAAGAGCATTGTCTTTAAAGGAGGGCCCCAAAGGCTGTCAAAGATCTTTGAGTTTGCTCTTCCCATCACAGGCCAGAGAACCAAAAAAGGGATAGAGTTTTTAAAATCCTCCAGATACTTTCTAAAATTGTGTATGCAATAAATAAAACTGACTCTTCTTGTCAATTGCTGGGCTTTGTAATTTTAATCATAGCTATTTTAAGTCTTTTGTCATCCACAGTTCTGACTTTTCTTTAGAAGCATTGGCAGATTCGTGGGGAAGACTCTAACAAATGTATTTGGAGCTGGTCTTGTAGTATAGCAGGTTAAGCTGTCATTTGTGATGAAAATAGTATAAGGTGTCCGCCATTTTTGACCTTACTTGGAGAGACATGGCTCTGCTCATGGGCACCATCTTAACTCTAAAGGGAAAAGCAAATGGTGGCAGAATATAGATAGATCTATACATATATATATATATATATATATATATATATGACTATGTAAGTGATTGGCATAGACAAACTCAAAGGTACTGAATTCCAAATACATTCCTGCTATGGAATGACTCCAGTTGGGATTATAATACTCCTGCCAGATGAAATTGCACAGATCTTAGGTTTTCCTATATAGTGGCATAATGGTGTACCAGCAAGATGTGACCAATACATTTCAACAAACCAGAATGAAACAGGAATCCAAGGAAGATCCTGTCACCTTTATAGAGAGTCTGAAAGAGGGCCTTACTGATGAGAATCCTCATTTTCTTATGAGGAACATAGCATTAAAGAATGTATTTATATTTCAGGACACCCTGATACTAGAAGAAATCTTCAAAATTTAAGGATGGGACTGAGCATCCTTTTGTCTGACATCCTAAATGCTGCCTCCAGTCTATTGTAGTTGATAGCAAGTGGAAGAGGAAAAGGCTAGGCAGAAAGAACAAAGGATACAACAGTCACCCACTCATTCTAACCTCATATTCATGCCAGCTTCCCTTTCAGTCCAGCCAGGTAATGAGAGTCAATGGGGGTGCCTTACCTTGGGAGGTTCAGTCACATCTCCACCCCCATATTGTCTCTAGGGTCAGACCATATTTTCCCCCCAGTTCTTGGTTATGACAGAATGTGTCATGCCCCTGTTGAGAGAGGACATTCTAAGAAAGTTAGGAACCTGAGTAACGTTCTCCACACATGAGGATGATTAGGTTCCCGTCATTGCCTTATGCCATCCCACACCATACAGTGCTCCATGTGAAGAAATAGACTTACAGGTCAGCCGCAGGTCTGGGCCTCCAATTACATGCCTGGGCCTTAAAATCCTTCCTGATTAGTATTAACTTTAAAGTCTCCAAAAGTTTCTCAGATGAAAAATTGTACCTATACATCCGGCACCTAGATACAGGCTACAGTTCTTGATTGACAAATTCATCCAACGTGGGTTCTCGACACACTGTAATTCTATTTGTAATATGTCCATTCAAGTAATAAAAAAGAAAAACGAGGAGTACAGATTCATTAAAGATATGAGGACTATTAATGAGTTAGTGATATGATCCATTCCATCATGCATAATATCTACATAATCTAAGAGGAAATACCTTCCTGGGCCCAGTGGTTTTCAGTCTTAGATCTTAAGGATGCCTTCTTTTGCATGCTTCCTAATCCCTCTTGTCAGTCTCTGTTTGCCTGTGAATGAGTTAGTGAAAGCGACGTAAAATTACCGCTGACCTGGACAATGCCATTCCAGAGGTAGCCCCACATATTTGGGCAGGACCTTGCTGAGGTCCTGAAGCATCTATCCGTTGGTGGGGAAGGAGATGATCCAGAATGTTGGTGATTTACTCCTCTCTTCTCCTATATGAGATCTCAGTTTGGGGCACTTAATTAAGCATCCTTTTGGGCAGAACATGGCTACCAGGTGTTCAAAGAACAAGCCCAGCTGCTCTGCCAGAAGTAAACTACTGAAGCTCATCTTCATCCCTGGAGAGAATACAGGCCGTGCATCAAACTTTGAATCCTACAGCCAGAAGATGTTTTTGATAATTTCTTGGAATAATAGTATATCATGGGTTATGGATCTCTAGGTGTGGGGAAATAATGAAGCCCCTACACCAGACTATCAGAAATATGACAGAACAAGGCCCCCTCCTACGAGAAAGAGAACTCCACTCAGCTAAAAGCATCTATGTTTGTCAAACCCAGAAAAACCTTAGCAGTTATGTTACCAAGAAGCCAGGGATCACATTATGAACTCAGGACTTGAGACTTGTTAAGTGACCTGTTGGCTACATTCTCAAAACCTTGGGCAAAATTTTACAGGGATGGCCTCACTGTGGATTTAGAGGGTGCTGTCTAACTGACAGATAAGGCCTTCAAGATTATACTAGGACAAGAGATCATTCTTTGTACCTCACATCAAATGAATTCCCTGTTAGGAAAAAAAAAAAAGGTTCTTATTTGTTGATGCATTGCAGGATACTGATATACCAGATCCTCATCCTAGAAAATCCTCATATCATATCTACTTTAAACCTCTCTAACATAATGCCAATCCTAGGGGACAATAATCCCCTTAATTCTTGCAGTGAAGCTGTTAATCTGTCATATGTTAGGAGAAGGAGCATAAAAGACCTAGCCCTGACAAATGCAGATGAGATTTGGTTGACAGATGGGAGCAGTTCTGTCAGAGATGGGTCCCGATTTTCAGGTTATGCAAATATGAATGCATGACAAGTTATTGGAGCCCGAGCTGTTTTACTGAGAACCTCAGTTCAATTAGCAGAGTTGCTCATCTTAACCAGGGCAGTAAAGCTAGGAAAACAAAAGAAGTTATATATATTTTTCAAAAATGAATTTTTTGCAGCTATCTGTAGCGAGAGAGCATATTTGATGACCCAAGACAGTCTCATCAGAACTTCAGATCCTCACACTCCTCCATGTGGTAAATCTTCCCAGGAAGAATTCAGTCATACGCTGCAGAACCCATCAAAGCGGGTATGCTGACATTTCCTTAGGTAACTCTTTCACACACTCAGGGGCTAAAAGGGCTGTCACTTCTCAGTTTGACATGTTGGGCCCTCTTCTCCGAAGTGTCCCAAAGGAAATCTCAGGCCCTTAATACATCCTGGACAAGAGTGCTGGGCCATGTAGCAGGAATATGCCAAAAAAAGAAGTATGGTTAGGCAGGAGGGGGTAACAGATCTTATTCAGGCATTGTAGTGGAAAATGACAAAAAGGACTGTTCAATTCCTACCATGTTGGGAGAGACAAACTTAAGAAATTATGTGGTAAATTGTTTTCTGGAAAATGCCTGCCAAAAACTATCCAAAGCACCTGCCAAAATCTCCCTCTATGCACTATAAATATCCCCAGGGCCTGAATGGTCTTAGTTAAACCCATACATTGAAAGGGAACTCACCCTGTACAAGATTAGCAGACTTCATACCAATGCTGTCTGTCAAAGCTATAAATACCTGCTTGTCTTCTAAGATACCTTTATTGGACGGATAGAGGACTTCTCACCCGGGACTAAAAGACCCCAGGAAGTGACCAAAATACTTAGAAATCATCCTCAATATGTGGGGAAAATACTCTCAAATCGTCTTCCACTTAGGCATCTGGAGATCATTTCAAAGTGACATTTCTTTCTTTCATTTCCAGATTATACAATGTATTTGCAAGTCCTTAGGCATAACCTGGCATCTCACTCAATTTAGAGACCTCAGTCTCCCAGTAAAGTAGAAAAGGCCAACAAGGGGCCGGTTCTGTGGCACTGCGGGTGAAGCCACGACCAGCAGCATCAGCACTACATATGAGTGCCCTTTCAGGTCCTGGCTGACCCACTTCCCATCCAGCTCCCTGCCAATGCACCTAGGAAAGCAGCAGAATATAGCCCAAGTTCTTGGGCCCCTGAATCCATGTGGGAGAGCTAGAAGAAGCTCCTGGTTCCTGGCTTTAGCCTGATTCTTCTCTGGCCATTGTAACCATTTGGGGAGTGAACCAGCAATGGCAAATTGACACCTCTCATCTCTCTTTCTCTCTCCCTCCCTCTCTCTCTCTCTCTCTCTCTCTCACACACACACACACACATAGACACACACACAAAACACTGACTTTCAAGTAATTAAAAATAAATATTTAAGAAAAGATCCAACTACACTAAAGTACAGCTTGTAGTTCTGTTTCCCTACTCAGAATTAGGACAGAGCTCATGCCCATGCCCTTATTGTGTCCTTTTCAGGTTCTTAATAGGTGATCCTTCCTCCCTTCAGACATCCTAGTAGACATATAAACAAATAATACTGCTAAATATTTCACTTGCTTACCTCAATTTCAAAAGGCAATCTGAGGCCTTGGGCTTCAAATAGGCCACGATATCAAACTGTCCCACTTATATAGACATGGAACCCAAATTCTGCTAAAAACCTGGAAGGATGCTGTATATATCCATCACTTCCAAATGTTTCCTTCCTGTCCTTTTGCAGTCCCTGCTTAAGTCCTCCTCCTTTGCATCTCTTCATCCTCTGCCTCAAGATAGACATTGATATGCTTTTTATGACTATGCAGATGTTTTCATTTCTTAAAATTAATAAAATAGTCATATGCACTTTCTTTGGGTTTTTATTTAGCTTTTTTTTCCCAAAAATTTGGCCTTATTGCAATAGGTGGCATTATATTTTTCTTTTTTACTACACAATCCTTCCTGTGGATGTTTTTGCTGGATTTGTATAGAAACATGGGTCTCATCAGGCTAGGTATTGTCCACATCCTTGAGGAAATGGATTCAAAGGGGTTCATGCACAATTCAACTCCTTCTGGGAGTCAGAATTTGTATGTGACAACAAATAAACACAGCCTCTGGCATCCTGTTATGGGGTCTATTTCAACCAAGGTCAGCCTGAAGGTCACTGCCATCAATATCCCATCTCCATTGATCTGAGTATTCCCAAGGACATCCTGTAGGATCTTTCTGTAACTGCACAGTCACTGTATACGCTAGTGATTGGATATTCTCCATCTCAGATCTCTTTTTGGTTATCTCTCATTTTTAACCCCTTCCCAAACATATATGTGTCAAGTTGGATTAGTCGTGTTGCAGTTTTTGCTAGTGATGGAATTGGGGGATGATGTCATGTGGATAACTAGATCTGATGGTCAACTTCCACTGGGGAAGCATAGGGATAGACAATTGCTCCCTCATTCATGAAGATGGAAAAGTAGATCCAAAAGGCAGAGTGGCTGAGAGGGAGTCACAGAGAGAGAGAGAGAGAGAGATCCTCCTTCTGCTGGTTCAGCCCCCAAATAGCCACAACTGCTGGGATTGGGCCAGGCTAAAGCCAGGAACCAATACCTCCATCTGGGTCTCCCATGTAGGTGGCAGGGGCCCAAGGACGTGGGAGATCACCTGGTGCCTTTCCAGGTGCATTAGCAGGGAGCAGGATGAGAAGCAGAGCAGCCAGGACTTGAACCAGGGCTCCAATATGCGATGCTAGTACTGCAGGCAACAACTTAGCTCACTGCACTTCAGCACTGGCCTCAATCTGTTAATTCTCTTGAGAGTGGAGTTTTAGGACAGGCAAGAAGTGTCCAAGTGTGGGGAGCAACTCGGACTAGACTAAGTTACTGGAATTAAGACTTATTCTATGCATCTGCTCTCCCACAATATGGCACTGGGAGAGGAGTAAACAACTTCTACACAGGTGCCTCCAGTTCGACCAATAACCTGCAGGAGCTGATCCTGCTCCTGTTTGGAGGAGAGCAGCGTACTCGGCATGTGGGTAGCAGAGTTGGGATTGGTGGAAGAAGACTATAAAGGAGGAGAGAGACAACATGCACCGGGAACATCTAAGGGGAACATCCGAATAACACCTGAGCAGCCCCCGAGAGAGCCGGCCGGCGGTGTGCCGCTCCCCCGCGGAAGTGGGAAAAGTGGCAGGGGGAACCGCCCTTCCACGGAGGTGGAAGGGTCGGTAGCCAACCCGGGAAGAACCAGCAGCAAACCTGGGAAGGGCCGAGCAGACAAAAGAACAGCGCAGGGTCCTGTGTCGTTCCTTCGCGAAGAGGGGGAGCCACACCAAGAGTGCAAGAAGAAAGAACAGGAAGGCCATGCAGTAAAGGCACTGGATGTCTTGAGAGCAACCCAATACTTGTAAACCAAAAATCCTGCCTGGTATCATGCCAGAGGAAGTCCTATACTCTGGGAACTTTCCTGCCTGATAACATTGCAAAGGAAAGAAAGAAAATTGGTGGGAAAAAAAATGTTCCATACCCATAAAACCACAGTGTGTGCACAGATGGGGCACTCCATTTTCTGCCGAGTTGCCTGTCTGATCTGTCAAGTGTAACCCTCATTAAACTTCACTAGCTTCCTTGCTGCTGTTCACTGTCTCTCATCTGAAATCTTTCCTGTGGGAGACAGGGACTGACTACTGTTGCAGCCTTACCTGTAACAGTAACACTACAAACGTATTCCTTTTATCAATTCTGATTCTGTACCCATTATCCAAACTCCCTCTGTCTCCTGCCTCCAAGCCTCTAATTATCACTATTCTGTGTTCAGATTGAGGTTTTATAGTTTCACATATGATGAAGAACGTATGGTATTTGTCTTTATCTTACTTCATTTAACATGACTTGGTTTTATGCTTGACATTTAGTTTATCTCTCAATTACTGATAACCTAAAGAAAGTTTTTTTTGAGTAGTTAAGCTCTTGATTACAATTTTATCTTCAAATTGCTGTTTTCTTTTTCCAATAGCTTTATTTTATTTGATGCACTTTTTGCTATGCAGGGTAAATCAGGGATTTTAGATAGTAGACAAAAGACACATGAATTTTGTAGCCAGGGAACATAGTCTCCTGTGACTTTTCTACCTTGGTAGAATTCTGCAATAACTTAGATGTGTCCTAAAGGGGATATTTTTAGGGGATGCAGAGTATAATGTCATACTCCAATTACTGTATAAATTTGGTGATACATTTACATTTAGCAAATTATAGTCTAGCTTCCCGAAACACCAGAGGGTGATGTAAGAGTAGAATCCATATGCTTGAAGGTGATCTCATACTTGATTAGAAAAAAAAAAATCTACTATCAAGAGCAAAAAATAGTAGCATTTAAAACACTAAAAAATACATGTATTTAAACAGAAAACAACTTACATAAAGAAGGAAAACATACCAAACATTCTGACAATTTAAAAAGCACATCCCTTTGCTGATCATAGGGAATTGTGAAAGACTCGATTTCTCATTTCTTATGAGGCTTAGAGAACACAGCAAGAAAAGCAATGATGCTCCTCCTCAGATGTATGTTAGGGCCATGATAACTGCAGACGCTCACCATCTGGACTGTATCACATGGGTTGTGTTTGTTCTCCAGAGTAGAGAGACAGATGTCCACATTACAAAAATACTTACCATACTGCCATGCTTATTTCCTATATACAGCAAGCATGCCCTCTGCTTACAGAGACCTACCTATGAGTTTGCACCTGAAATAATTTTCTTTTCATTCACGTTAGAAATATATTAAATGAATTGCATGAAATTTTATATGCTATTTAAATCAGTTAAGAAACTCCTGTAGTAACATTGCAATCATTTTTTTTTTTTTACTATTTAGCAAATAGTTATAAAATTGAATGGATTTTTCATGCCTCGGATAAATAGGTAAATCTTGCTTTTCAGCACTGTCTAGAAAATCAAAATACTGTCAGATTTCTAACTAGGTTTTTGCATTTCATGTTTTTACTCTTATAATAAAGCTTAATTATAATTTTATATTATGCTTATTAAGTGTCGTTTATATTTTATACATGGCATAATTATGTTTTATATGTTTCATAAATTCTTCAAACCTAGAATATTAACTATTTACTTTTAATAATTTTTCCTAATCTTGTCTTGGCCCTCTCTCAAAGCATTTTTCCCAAAATTAGGGTGAGTTTAGCTAAAATGCATTTAACTTTTATTAGAAAATCTTAAGGAGAAGGCCGGCGCCGCGGCTCACTAGGCTAATCCTCCGCCTAGCGGCGCCGGCACACCGGGTTCTAGTCCCGGTCGGGGCACCGGATTCTGTCCGAGTTGCCCCTCTTCCAGGCCAGCTCTCTGCTGTGTCCAGGGAGTGCAGTGGAGGATGGCCCAAGTGCTTGGGCCCTGTACCCCATGGGAGACCAGGAGAAGCACCTGGCTCCTGCCATCGGATCAGCGCGGAGCGCCGGCCTTAGCGGCCATTGGAGGGTGAACCAACGGCAAAGAAGACCTTTCTCTCTGTCTCTCTCTCTCTCACTGACCACTCTGCCTGTCAAAAAAAAAATCTTAAGGAGAGGGGAGAAAAAAAATCTAATTTGAAAGCTACCTGTGCAAAAAATTAATTAACAGGAACCATTAGCATGTAATTTCTTCATGTACTTTGCATATATATATACTTAGCTATTTTTTCTGTAGATACTTTAAAAATGATTCACAACTGTTAGTTTTCCATGTTGCAATAATGAATATACTTTATTCTTTTTGATTCAAATTTTTAAAGGTACTAACTATAGCCTGTAATTGAATCACTGCACATAAATGAACTAATTGTGAGTTAATTTGCCCAAAGGTAAACTGTATGAGTTTCAAAGTATAAGTAGATAAAAGTTATTTCAGATTAAGAAGCTCAGGAATAGGATTAAAATGTTGAAATAATGAAACACAAATTTGTGTATATATATATATAGCTATTCATATAGATTGGTATAAATTTATATATGCTAACATAAATACATACATATAAAATAAGCATATATACCTAAAAGCATATTTTTTATAAACTGAAATCACTAATCATTTTAAATATTTATTTATTTATTTGAAAGATAAAATTACAGAAAGGGAGAATAGAGAGACAAAAGAGAGAGAGAGAGAGAGAGAGAGATCAAGACCTTCCATCTGCTGGTTCACTCCCAAATGGCTGCAATGAACAGGGCTGAGTTAGGCCAAGGTCAGGATCCTGGAACTCCATCCTGGTCTCCAACATTGGTGGCAGGGGCTCAAGAAATTGGACCATCTTCTGCTGTTTTCTCAGGCATATTAGTTCAGATTCAAACCAGAGCACATATGGGATACTGGCATTGCAGAAAGCCACTTAACCTGCTATGCCCCAGTTCTGGCCCTTGAAATTGCTATTTTAAATCTTTAAAAATTCAGGGATGTTTTATGAATTCAAATGAATTCCCTTCGATATGAAATAATTTTGTCAACAATAAATGATGTTGTAGAGAGAGGGTGATTTTGAAGTATATTCTGGTAGCCCACATAATCAGTGTGTAAAAATTACAATTGATATTGGTGCAAAGGTCTACAAACAGCAGCTGGAGGGCTATGGCCAGCTTTTATTTATTTATCCATTCTTTGATTCATTCATTCATTCTCTTTCATACTCACTTGAAACTGATTTAATCCTACAGTACAGGAATGAATATTTTTAAAATTGAGTATACAGGGGGCTAGCATTGTGGCACAGCAGGTCAAGCCTCCACCTGTGACACTGGCAACCCATATGGGTGCCAATTTGAGTCCCAGCTGCTCTGCTTCTGATCCAGCTCCCTGCTAACATGCCTCTGGAACAGCAGATGATGGCCCAAGTGCATGGGCCCCGGTACCCACATGGGAGATCTGGGAGAGCTCTGGACTCCTGGCTTCGGCATGGTCCAGCCCTGGCTGTTGCAGCCATGTGGGGAGTGAACCAGAGGATGAAAGAACTCTCTCTATCCTTTCCTCTCTAACTCTGCTTTCAAATAAAATAAATTTAAATCAGTAAACAAATAAATAAACCCTTAAAATTGAGAATCCAGTTTGATTCTGATTTGGGGATAGTAACAGGAAAATAATAATAAAGCTATTGCGTTTGAAATAATACAATGCTGTGCAGATGCAGTAAATGATGAAGCTCAGCAAAGTGAGACAGAATTGTGGTCCAGTGTTAGTCACCAGAACTCACTGATATTTGATAAAAGCACAAAACCTACAGCACAGGCAGCAAGTGGATGACACAGAACTAGAAATTTTGCTTTTATGGAAAGAGGACCCCAGAATTTGGGTGATGGGTTTCAATCTTTTCCTTAAATACCTAGAAAGTAAGTTTTAAATTTTCAATGGAACATACCCAGTTAAAAACATTCTTAATTCCAGTGTCATACAAAAGAACAGGTCACAGCCAGACAGAACCAGAATTTCTGTACTTTTTGTTCAAGTCTCAAGATCACTTGAATCAGTGCTCAGTGGCAGAAGAGGAGAAGCCTGATGAGCTTGCATCACATCTGGGTCTCAGAAACTCAATCTGATGCTGTGCAAAGCTAGTACAGGTTTAGCAATGGATTTACAAAACAAATGAAAAACAAAATAAAAAATAAGAGCAACTAATTAATAAACACTTGCAGTTCTGTTATCCCTGGCATCAAAACTGCAGCAGTATACTGGAGTCAACTCTAATAAGCACACCGATGAAATTGCTAAGTTTTCAGGAGTTTCACAAGCTGATTCAGCTGTGGTGCACATATTTATACTTTGTTATTTGACAAATGCTACAAATTAGAACATAGTTCTCTTGGAGAACTGGATGTTAAACATCTACCAGTATACCTCTAAATCACTCACCATGGATGATTTCAGGCTAAAACATGACGCTGCTGAATATATAGCTAGAAATCTAGGCACAGACTCATTGCTCAGGAGGCTAGCTAATTGTAAAACATAGTAAAACCATTAGGAAGGAGTGAATTTTCAATATTTACTACCCATGTTTTTAATTTACTTATTTTGTTGATGTAATATAATTTCTGTTAATGGCCATATTTAACATTGGCTAGCAAAATTTCGAAAATATAGTAATTTTTCTGAAAAACCAGTATGATCTCAAGCTAAATTACTCAAGTCCATAGAAAAGATAAAGGAGCTCTTTCCCCAAAGGATTTATGAGGACTAGAATATAAGAAGAGTTGTTTGGATATGGTATTCACATTTTGGCAAAATGAGATAATATCTTCAGAAACACAGAAATGACAAAAGGGAACACTTGAGGATATCCACAAAAAGATGAAATTTTTAAATAAAAAGACAGCATAAGTTTTTCATTTCTTAAGAAATAAATGAAAGGGAGGTGCTTTGGGAAGGAAAATATATTGGATGTGAGCTTCTAAAGATTTTTGTGTAGGAGAGGGAAGTATGCATTAATATTGGGATTTAAAGCAAAGCACCTGTATAAAATCATTTCTGTTACAAACTAAGTGGGCCTTTGGAATCTACAAGAAGGCTGGTTTACAGTTTATACAGATGCTTTGCCTCCCTCAGTTTTGACTCCTCTGTGGCAGGTGAAAGTGTATGTGCATGCCAAGAAGGTTGTGGGAAAAACAACTTCCAGGCAACAGTCTTAACTAGGCTCCTTTGAAATTTCACTTGAAGTATGACAAATTTAAACTGATGTTATTGGAGTTTCTCACGGCAATTTCAATGTTTTGCTTTTGAGTTTTCCTCCTGTATGTTCAGTAAAAGCTTGCAGCAACTTTCCTTAATGAAACAGGATGCAATCTAAAAAAGATGAATACAATAGAGTAGTTCAGAAAGCAAAGATGTTTCTGCAGGCACCGTGCTGGATGCAATCAGATTATTGCCACTGTCTGATTCTATTTGATAAGGAGAAAAGCTATGGCAATGACCTGTATCAAGTAGCTGAAAAGGTGGCATCCAATGGTTCCCACTGCCTGACAATTTTCTCTCTCAAAGACAGCCAAAAATATCTATCAGATTTGAAGTGATTTAAAATAGTATTTCCTGCAAAATTGGATGTCAGTCAATGTCTGGGACATGGAAACAAATATTAGAGATATCAAATCAAATCAAACATCAGCTACATATGATGCAATAATACCTATTTTCCAAAAGTCCAATTAGCCAAATTAAAGTTCAATTAAAGAGATTCTTTATAATAGCCAAGTTCAGTACTTAGCTCTACTCAAATTGCTTTCAAATTAATTTAATTGTCTGTCCAAATATGCTTCATTCAGTCTCATTGAGGATGTTGAGAACATTTGTTGGGAAAATGTGTATTCCTCCATTGGAGGTCATTATTAGATGTCAAACATGACACTATTTATCAATAATTCCATTTTATGATAGCAGGTCTAACAGAATGTATTTAAAGCTCAAACACCTTCGAACCACAGATTTTTTTTAATGAATATAAATTTCCAAAGTAGAGCTTATGGATTACAATGGCTTCCCCCCCATAACGTCCCTCCCACCCGCAGCCCTCCCCTTTCCCACTCCCTCTCCCCTTTCATTCACAAAAAGATTCATTTTCGATTCTCTTTATATACAGAAGATCAGGTTAGCATACATTAAGTAAAGATTTCAACAGTTTGCTCCCACACAGAAACATAAAGTGAAAAATACTGTTTGAGTACTAGTTATAGCATTAAATCTCAATGTACAGCACACTAAGGACAGAGATCCTACATGAGGAGTAAGTGCACAGTGAATCCTGTTGTTGACTTAACATATTGACACTCTTGTTTATGGCATCAGTAATCACCCTAGGCTCTTGTCATGAGCTGCCAAGGCTATGGAAGCCTCCTGAATTCACCAACTCTGATCATATTTAGACAAGGTTGTAGTCAAAGTGGAAGTTCTCTCCTCCCTTCAGAGAAAGGTACCTACTTCTTTGATGACCCGTTATTTCCACTGGGATCTCACTCGCGGAGATCCTTCATTTAGGCTGTTTTTGTTTTTGTTTTTGTTTTTTTTTCCCAGAGTGTCTTGGATTTCCATGCCTGAAATAGTCTCATGGGCTTTTCAGCCAGATCAAAAAGCCTTAAAGGCTGATTCTGAGGCCAGAGTGCTGTTTAGAACATCTGCCAATCTATGGGTCTGCTGTGTATCTCACTTCCCATGTTGGATCGTTCTCTCCCTTTTGTAATCTATCAGCTAGTATTTGCAGACACTATTCTTGTTTATGTGATCCCTTTGGTTCCTAGTCCTATCATTACGATCAATTGTGAACAGAAATTGATCACTGGGACTAGTGAGATGGCATTGGTACATGCCACCTTGATGGGATTGAATTGGAATGCCCTGGTATGTTTCTAACTCTACTGTTTGAGGTAAGTCAGCTTGAGCATGTCCCGAATTGCACATCTCTTCCCTCTCTTATTCCCACTCTTATATTTAACAGCGATCACTTTTCAGTTAAGTTTTAGCACTTAAGAAGAATTGTGTATTTATTACAGTATTCAACCAAAAGTATTAAGTAGAAAAACAAAAAAAATACTAAGAGGGATAACATATTAAGTTGTTCATCAACAGTCAGGGAGAGGGCTGATCAAGTCACCGTTTCTCATAGTGTTCATTTCACTTTAACAGGTTTCCTTTTTGGTGCTCAGTTAGTTGTCACCTATCAGGGAGAACATGTGGTATTTGTCCCTTTGGGATTGGCTTATTTCACTCAGCATAATGTTTTCCAAATTCCTAACAGGGATCACTTTTCAGTTAAAATTTAAACACCTAAGAATAATTGTGTGTTAATTACAGAGTTCAACCAATGGTACTAGAACAAAAAAAAAATACTAAAATGGATAGAGTATTACATTGTACATCAACAGTCAGGACAAGAGCTGATCAAGTCACTGTTTCTCATAGTGTCCATTTCACTTCAACATGTTTCCCCTTTGGTGCTCAGTTAGTTGTCGCCGATCAGGGAGAACATATAATATTTGTTCCTTTGGGGCTGGCTTAATTCACTCAGCATGATATTTTCCAAATGCCTCCATCTTGTTGCAAATGACTGGGTTTCGTTGTTTTTGACTGCTGTATAGTATTCTATAGAGTACATGTCCCATAATTTCTTTATCCAGTCTACGGTTGATGGGCATTTGGGTTGGTTCCAGGTCTTAGCTATTGTGAATTGAGCTGCAATAAACATTAATATGCAGACAGCTTGTTTGTTTGCCAATTTAATTTCCTTTGGGAAATTCCAAGGAGTGGGATGGCTGGGTTGAATGGTAGGGTTATATTCAGGTTTCTGAGGCATCTCCAGACTGACTTCCATAGTGGCTTAACCAATTTGCATTCCCACCAATAGTGGGTTCGTGTCCCTTTTTCCCCACATCCTCTCCAGCATCTATTGTTGGTAGATTTCTGTATGTGAGCCATTCTAACCGGGGTGAGGTGAAACCTCATTGTGGTTTTGATTTGCATTTCCCTGATAGCTAGAGGTCTTGAACATTTTTTCATGTGTCTGTTGGCCATTTGGATTTCCTCTTTTGAAAAAGAAATTAAAGGGATACAAATTGGGAAGGAAGAACTCAAACTATCCCTCTTTGCAGATGATATGATTCTTTATTTAGGGGACCCAAAGAACTCTACTAAAAGATTATTGGAACTCATAGAAGATTTTGGCAAAGTAGCAGGGTATAAAATCAATGCACAAAAATCAACAGCCTTTGTATACACAGGCAATACCACGGCTGAGGAAGAACTTCTAAGAACAATCCCATTCACAATAGCTACAAAAACAATCAAATACCTTGGAATAAACGTTAAAGATCTCTATGATGAAAATTACAAAACCTTAAAGAAAGAAATAGAAGAGGATACCAAGAAATGGAAAAATCTTCCATGCTCATGGATTGGAAGAATCAATATCATCAAAATGTCCATTCTCCCAAAAGTAATTTATAGATTCAATGCAATACCAATCAAGATACCGAAGACCTTCTTCTCAGATCTGGAAAAAATGGTGCTGAAATTCATATGGAGACACAGGAGACCTCGAATAGCTAAAGCAATCTTGTACAACAAAAACAAAGCTGGAGGCATCACAATACCAGATTTCAGGACATACTACAGGGTAGTTGTCATCAAAACAGCATGGTACTGGTACAGAAACAGACGGATAGACCAATGGAACAGAATTGAAACACCAGAAATCAATCCAAACATCTACAGCCAACTCATATTTGATCAAGGACCCAAAACCAATCCCTGGAGTAAGGATAGTCTATTCAATAAATGGTGCTGGGAAAATTGGATTTCCACGTGCAGAATCATGAAGCAAGACCCCTACCTTTCACCTTACACAAAAATTCACTCAACATGGATTAAAGACTTAAATCTACGACCTGACACCGTCAAATTATTAGAGAACATTGGAAAAACCCTGCAAGATATAGGTACCGGCAATGACTTCTTGGAAAACACCCCAGAAGCACAGGCAGTCAAAGCCAAAATTAACATTTGGGATTGCATCAAATTGAGAAGTTTCTGTACTGCAAAAGAAACAGTCAGGAAAGTGAAGAGGCAACCAACAGAATGGGAAAATATATTTGCTAACTATGCAACAGATAAAGGACTGATAGCCAGAATCTACAAAGAAATCAAGAAACTCCACAACATCAAAACAAACAACCCACTTAAGAGATGGGCCAAGGACCTCAATAGACATTTTTCAAAAGAGGAAGTCTAAACATAGATTTAATTTCCAATTTTGAAAGACTGTCAATTAAAAGTCCTTTTTAATTTACTAGACAAATTTCCTCCTTAAAATTCTTATAAAATATATAACATAATAAAATATGATTATATTTCTAAAAGCAGATGTTATATAAGTAATATATTTTCAATTACCTTCATCTCTGTCCCAGTTCTTTAGAAAATTAAACTTTTGTGTTACCTTTTGTTTTATTTCAAATATATTCTGAAAACATATTCTATCTAGAGAAAATAAACTAGTCAATCTCCCAAAAACCCTGAATCTGTAATATTTTTAGTAGCTTGTAAGAGTGTTAAGAAATTTTGAATGTTCAGTTCTTATAATTTTCCATATAATTTTAAGAAATTGGATCAGTCCTTGCATTTTAATCTCTATATAATAACAACACTTAAAAATATTGGCAGCTTCACTGAAATTATTCTAAATCTGGATAAAACATGTGTTTAGCCAAGGTGCCAAGTGCACAGCAAGTCTCAATAGAATGAAATCCTGTGTATTTTGATCTCTTAGACATAATAGGAATATTATGGTAGAAAATTATGCAATTGTAAACAACCAAGTTGTATTTTAAGTAAACTGAGGGAACTATATAAATGTTATAGGCACTTGTGTATTCAGCGAACACATCTTACACATGACCCTGTAAAACTGAATGCTGTGCGGTAGCTGGAGCTTGGAAACTGAGAAGACATTTATCAAACGAAATATCTTAGATATGTATGAAGCTATGGTTTACTCGCTACTGTTAGTAGGAAGTTAGACATTAGCCTATGTGTGTGAGAGGGGCTGAAGAACAAAAATGAGAAGCTCCTGCAAATGTAGAAGCATGCCTTGGAAGCAACCTAGCCTTTATACATCAAAAGATTTGTCCATGTCTAACAACCCTGCAGCTGGCTCCTTGCCCTCGCCCGTAGACACCTCAGTAAATCTCCCTAAATCTGTGCAAAGGCAGGCATTTGCCCCAATAACATTGTACTAATTAAGCCCCAGGAGGAATTTCATGAATTTTGTACCCAGAAAAATCTTGTTCAGCAATATCCCAGTAGAGAGGTGGGAGGAGAACCAGTGGGCCCACACTCAGACTTCAGATTGAATACAGTCTGGTCTCTTGGTTTTTTGCTGAGCTACCCAGTGAGTGGTGATTTTGAAAGCAAACCCCCAAACAGTACCGTGGCCCACCCTCCACTGCTTTTCTGGGCCATAGCAGAGAGCTGGATTAGAAGTGGAACAGCCAGGACTTGAACCAGCATTCATATGGGATGCCACAGAGCCAACCCCTACAAGATTCTAATTACCAGATTCACGAGGTCATTTGCTTCTCCAATTGTTAATATTTTGGTAGCCAGTGTTGTCTTCAGAAGTTTTGTTTAGGAGTATTCCAGGTCCAGGGGAGAAAATACCACCTGCATGTAGTCCTAGAAGTGGATTGAAGCCCACTCAGCCACCATTCTAGCAGGGAATCTCGTTGATGCTTCATAGCTGGATTGTTGACTTCCCACCTGCCCAGGTCCTAAGGTGAACAATGCACAACTGCTTTTGCAGACAACCAGAACACAACGCAGAAAAGCAATGTACGAGCCATGGTTCCTGTCCCTTAGAGGCTTGCAACTTCATGAGTTCACCAGACCAGCCTCCCTTCTTTGTACCCTGTTTAAAAATTGCAAAATGCGCTCACTCAACAAGTGGTAGTTCTTGACCCAGAGGTCTGTTATTCCATCATTTGTTAACAGAGTAAACTTTCTCTTTCTCTCATCACCAAATTTTGTCCAGGTTATTTTGATTTGGCATCAGGCACAAGGGTAAGTTTTGGTAACAACTAAACTTCATTCTTTACTGCGATGCTTGCCTGGCCTGCCAGGTGTATTCTCTTCATTAAACCTCACTAGCGTGCCAATCTCTGTCTCATGTCTGAAATTACTTTATAATGAGAAGATAAGGACTTCTGTACCAGCTGCCGATGGTCAGATTACCAGTTAAAATTAGGCCTGGATTCTCAATGCTGAACAAGTCAGTACACCAGAGATAAGAGTTGATGCAAGGAAATGACTTTATTCAAGTAGTCCCTTGGGGAGAGGGAGATAGTCTCTTTAATACTAAATATGCTCTTTCTGATTTCCAAATTAGCAAAGGTATTTTCAAGTGAAAAACTGAAGTTGGGGAAGGTTGCCCAACAGGTGTCTAGGTTGGGTACAAGAATGAACCCCTATAATGTAAAAGCTGGATCCGACCTCACGGCTATCTCCATTAGTCCAAGGTTTCTCTGCCTCTGCTTTATGAAAAGAAATTCACTGAACTGAGTGGTACATCTGACACAACCAAGTTCTAATCACTAGACTCAAGGAGTCATTTTATTTCTCTTAGAAATAAACACTGTTGCAGTATTGTCTGGGAGGGTTCCTTTAGGGAATCCCAGGTCTGAGCAGGTGGTAACTCTCACTTACATATATCCCCCTTGACCAACTAGAGCCCATTTGATCATCATAAAAATTCCCTAAAAAGCACATCACCAACCAATCAAAGGAACGGTACGACCAATTAGGAACTTGGGCATTTGTTGAATATGTGCTTCCCAGTCTATAAGGATCTTAGCTCATAACTCCTCAGGGAGCCCAGACATCAAGCTGTAGCTTCCTATATCCTTGCTCTGCACTAAACACTTTCTTCCACCGCCACTCGCCAGTCAGTGAGTGTCTTTCTGTACACCAGGTGAGTGGACACAGGGCTGGCATTCTACAATGACACCTGCAACTACTTTAGGCTTTTGTTCTACAACAGCAACAGGTGTGCCAATTATTTGAGGTTTCTCTGATGTGAATGGCTATTTTGACTGGGATTCATGACTATCTCTCACATGTGAGGTCTGCTGCTTGGCCACCACCATATAGCAGGCTCCTGAAGTTTTAGGTCTGCACCTGCTTGAAAAAAAAAAGGTTGTGATCAGCCATCAGGTTAGAACTAGTTTTTGTTAATTAGAACATTGAAAGGAAAGGAAGACATACTTTTCACTATCACAAAAGTATGGCTCGTGAAGAGGAAAAAGGGAAATGTAGTGTAGTCACATACTTGGAGGAACATGAACACGTCTGTCTTTATAATAAAGGAAACTTTACATATTTTGATCTTATTTTTATCAGAAAAAAACATGTTTAAACTAAGCATCTTCAAAGTAAACTTCCTGATTTAAAAATCACTACAGCATGAAAGTCTATGAAACAGTTCTCCCTATCCATAGAAGGCATCAGCTGAAGTCAGGCCTATTGAAGTGCACAGTGCCTGTGCAGTACTGGATCTCACGACAAGCTTGTTCAAAAAAAAAAAAAAAAAAAACAATAAATATAAAGAGAAGAGAATGGGGATAAATTTTATTGAACACCAGTAGATTCTATCTCTCAGAGTTACTTTACTGAGTGATAATAATTGATAAAGAATAGAGTAGGCAAGAAAAGTTATAAGAAAAGGTACGCTAAAAGTTGATTTAAAAAAAAAAAAAAGAAACTTGGGGCCGGCGCTGTGGCATAGTGAATAAAACCACTGCCTGCAGTGCTGGCATTCCATATGACCCGGGGTTCAAGTCCTGGCTGCTCTACTTCAATCCAACTCTTTGATAATGGCCTGGGAAAGCAGTAGAAGATGGCCCAAGTGTTTGGGCCCCTGCACCCATGTGGGAGACTTGGAAGAAGCTCCTGGCTCCTGTCTTCAGATCGGCACAGCTCTGGCCGTTGCGGCCAGTTGGGGAGTGAACCAGTGGATGGAAGATCTCTCTCTCTCTCTCTGGCTCTCCTTCTCTCTCTAACTCTGACTTTCTAATAAATAAGTCTTTAAAAAACTTAAAAGAAAAAAACTGAAAATTTGTACTGGGTAGGACACCCAGGGAATTCCCTGTGTGTGACATTTGGAATTGTGACATAAGGAATTTTTCAATATACTCACATGAGACAAATCATAATGGTCTCATACTAAAAAATGGTGACATGAGAAGCACCCCACATCGGTGCCTTAGAACATGTGCTCAAGGGCCAGGAAGCCTAGATTGAGGTTTGCAGTAGGATGAACAGTCCCTGAAATACGCCTGCATTTTGGTGCAGCACATTAAGCAACTGCTTGCAAATCATGTAAGAGCGCTATCCTGGGTGCTCCACTCCCCATCCAGCTCCCTACTCATGCTCCTGAGAAAGCAGTGGACGATGGTATCTGCCACTCGTGTGGGAGACCTGGATGGAGTCCTCGTGTCTTTGCTTTGGTCCAGCCGTATTCCAGTCCCTGTGGCCATTTGAGGATAAACCAGAAGATGGAAGATCTCTACCCCATATCCTGCCGCCTGACCTCCCTTTCTTTCAAATAAATGAATATATTTTTAAGAGCTAAAAAAGGCTCCTAGTCCCTGGAATTTATGAATATTTTACCTTGCATGATAAAAGATAAAAGGAATTTGCACACAATTAAGTCGAGGGTCTTGTGATAGGGATGTTATTGTGAATTATCTGGTGAACACAATATAGATGGGGGGAGCTTATCAGAGGGAGGCAAGAGGATCAAATTCAGAGGAGGGAAAGTGACAAGGGCAAAGGTTGGAGTGATACTAGGAAGCAGCCACAATTCAAGCAATGCAGGTGCCCTCCGGAGGAAGAAAAAGGTGAGAAGAAATCTAAGTTTTTTAAGCAGCTGTGTTTGTGGTAAAAGGATTCAGCAACAATAGGGAAATAATCCAGAATCACAGGTTAGCCTTTTTCAGTCATTTCACTCTCTGGCAAGTTACATAAGCATGTTGTTCTTTGATTCCTGTATTTATAACAACACAAGTTTGTTATCATTATTAATGAATTACTCTTTTTTACAATCCTTAGAATAAAGCACTTGGCATGGAGTGAGATCTGTTAGGACCTTCACCTTTCATAAAACACGGGAGCATTTCCTGATGATTTGCTAGTGTTTAAAGATGTATATTTAATATGGAGCAGGTGTTTAGCCTAGTGATGAAGATGCCAACTCCATGTCAGAGTGCCCGGGTATTATACCACCCCCAACTCCTGTTCCCAGCAGCAGGGATGACCGTGTAATTAGATTCTTGTCCGCCACATGAGAGAACCAGATGAAGTCCCTGCCTCTGGCTTTGCCCTGGCCAAGTTTCTGCCATCACTGGCAATGGGGAAGTAAGTCAGTTTGAGGCAGTGGTGTCTCCACTCTCCCCTCCCCTCTCCGGTTCTCACTCAAATAATTTATACATGAAGTATAATACCACCAGTTTACTATTTTCTTAACCTTGACTCTAGCCATTTTAGTTTATGTGCCACATCTACAGAACAAGCAATTGGATCAATTCCAAAAGCTTTTTAATAAATATAGAATGAGAGATTGTGATTACATACATTTAATCCTCTGTAAATAATTACAGTTTTGAAATTTTGCCTTTAAAGGGAAAACAAACACAAAAACAGTGTATTCTCTGTGTTAGTGAGATAGAAATATTTTTTTCCTCTCTGCCCTTCCTATGCTTTCTTGCTGCCTCCTTTCTTTCTGCTTCTTTTGCTAGCTGTAATTCTCTAGTCTGCATCTCTTCTTCCATTTCTCTCTTTTCTTCCTTACTTCTAGAATGTAATCACTTCTCCTGTTTTATAAAGGGCATGTAGGTCACACTGCAGCAGTGTGATCATCAGCATACAGCCTGGGCTCTGAAGAAGAACAGAGCAACTGATAAAAGGAAGCATTCAGGGCCTCCCTGTGGCATAGTGAGTAAAGCTGCCACCTGCAGTGCCCTCATTCCCATATGGGTGCTTGTTCAAGTCCCGGTTGCTCCACTTCTGATCCAGCTCTCTGCTATGGCCTGGGAAAGCAGTGGAAGATGGCCCAGGTCCTTGGGTTCCTGCACCCATGTGGGAGACCTGGAAGAAGCTCCTGGTTCCTGGCTTCGAGTCTGCACAGCTCCGGCCATTGTGGCTATTTGGGGAGTGAACCAGCAGATGGAAGAACTCTCTCTCCCTCTGCCTCTCCTTCTCTCTCTGTGTAACTCTGACTTTCAAATAAATAAATAAATCTTTTAAAAAAAAAGGAAGCATTCAAAAATAGTCATGCAAATTCCTTTATAGATACAAGGTTTTTGCAACTGTCCAGGTGAGAGATTAAACTAGCAATAGAGGAAGGAAGAAAAAATAAAAAACATTGATAAAATGACTTTTTGCAATCAAATGTGTCACAAAAATATTTAGTAGTCATGTAGTGTATTGGACACATCTGATATCGTATCATATGCATCTATAATATATATATAAATACATACATGCTTACTATTTATATTTGTATATATAAGCAGAAAAAAGGGTGGTATACTTGCTGTGTAAGGGAATTGCTCTATTCATAGATAGATAACACATGCTAATCATTCAAAAAATACCTGTTTGATCTAAACTGTTAATGCAAGATTCTTATTGGACTGAACTGATTTTGCTTTATGAAGAGAAATGTTATATTCTAATCTTTAAATCAATTAGCTATAATAATCACTTCTACTTGTTCATCTTACTCTTTGTTTCTGCATCAGTTTTAACGAGTAAAGAATGCTATATCAGTAGGCAAAATTCCAGCTTTCACATTTAAAAAGCACATTCAAAATACTATACTGTGTTTTTTGTTGAACTTTGTTGATTGTTTACTACTTGTATGTTTTTCAAGGTGTTTAATTATGATTTATTAAAATAATTTTATTGAGATGCAAATCGCAAGTGTGCATTTCATTGATCCTAATTGTACAAGTCATTGGATTTAGATGTGCAATGATCACAACAAGTAACTGTAGAACATTTTATCATTCCTGCAAAAAACCCAATTAACTGTGTTTCATTTTTCCCTCAACTTCAATCCTTCAGATCTTTGTAAATACTTAAGTCTCTTTAGATGTATCTATTTTGAGAATTTCATAACTACTAATAAAAATAATAAAATTTATTATACTTTGATTTCTTTCATTTAATATAGCATTACAAGAACTCTTTGGGGCTTTAATTAATAAAACATAATTCATGCATAAAAAGTGTACATTTTTTTATGATACAACATGTGTTTTTTCCATTCATGAATGTCTTATGTAATGTCTAATTAGGGATAGAAAAATTGTCTCTTGAAACATGTATCATTTCTTTATCACGGAAAAATTCAAAATCATTTCTTCCAACTTGTATTTTCCTAATATACAATACATTATCATGATCTATAATCATTCTGCTGTATAATGGAATACTAGGACTTCTTACCTCATTTTTAAAACTACATAGTATTCATTAAATAATTTTTCCCACATTTCGACTCAGGCTCTGTTAATCACCATACTCCTCTCAACTTCTATGAAGTCAACAACTTTTGTTTCCAAATATTGGTGATAGCATTCAGTACTTGTCTCTGTTCTTGGTTTATTTCATTTAGCATAATGATCCATCCCATGTGAAATAATGTATGGCATTATTTCATCCTTTTCTATGGCTGAATTCTATTCTTGGTGTATGTGTGTGTGTATATATATGTGTGTTTCATATTTTCATATCCACCTATCAGTTATTAGATATATAGACTGTTTCTATTCCACAATTATTGTAAATACTACTGCAATAAACGTGAGAGTGCCATTGACTCTTCAAAGGTTAATTTCATTGCCTTGGATATATAACCAGTCGTGAAATTGCTGGATCATATAGTACATTGATTTTTTTAGTTTTTGGAGGAAACTTAATACTGGTTTCTGCAGTAACTGTACTAATTATCCTTCCAAAAACCAGTAGCTGTTCCCTTTTCTATACATCATTGACATAATTTGTTATCTTTTTTTTTTTTTTGATAATAGGTAGTCTGATTGGACTGAAGTGGTATCTCATTGTGATTTTGATTTGCAAAGCCTAAATATAAGACCAGAATCAATGAAACTAACAGAAGAAACATGGCAAATGCTTTAGGACCTTGGAATGACCAATGATCATTTAGACCAGATCCAAAAGCATTTCTTTTTGTCTTTGATTTTCAAAATTTTTATCATGATGTGTCTGAGTAGGGAAGTCCTTGTACCTTTTAAAAATATTTAGAACTTGTTATAATTCTTGGATTGTAATATTTTTCGATCATTTGAGAATATTGGAAGCCATTTTTAATTTTTCCACACTCTACAATACTCTACTTCTATTCTCTTTACACATATACTAGGGTGCTTTGTAATTCCTGACTTTTTTCCGAGGCTCTGTTTGTTTCACATCTTGCATTTTGACCTCTGTTCTTCAGAATACATATTGTCTTCAAATCTATTCCAAGTTCATTGACTCTGTCACTGGAGGAAAGGCCATGGAAGCCGTGGGGTTGTTATCTTCACGAAAGAGAGAATTCAGGCATGAAAGAGAGCAAAGTAATAAGGTTCTATTGGGGACAGGGCATCCGTTAGAATGGAAGGGACAGATAGAGTTCCCAGTTACTCAGACTGGGGGAGAGCGAGGTGACATGGGTGAATGGAGAGATTACACCGGGGCAGGCCAGGTGGGCACTCAGCAGAGAGCGGAGAGCTGAGTATGCAGTCTGTTTGGACTCCCTAGGTTTTTAAGGGAGTCTGTTTATCCACCTTCCCCTCTCCTCCAGGACAAAGGATGGGGAATCCTAGTGGAAGGGTTTGTTGAGTGAAAGTTATCAAATTCCTCTGCAGATATGCTGGTGTTGGGCAGAGCAGAGGGGCTTCCCTTAGGGTGGGTGTCTGTGAAGGTTTTACTGCACCATGTTATCAAATCAGGTCATCCATTTGGTCCTGAGGAGAGAGAATTCTCTTGGGAGCTTTCAATGGGGGAAATGGCTGGGACCACCTGGGAGGTTATCAGGGTCTGAGCAGGACTTTGAAGTGCAAAATGTTAGGCTTCTGGAGCTTCCACAGTAGGTGCTGGTCTTAAGACCCTGCTCACACACACTTAGGCTAATTTCTAACTTCCTGCCTAACAATTCTTTCTTCTACCAACTTCTATCTACTATTGAATCCCTCTAGTGAATTTCACAATTCACAAAATGTTTCTCTTGTAATTCCTAAATTTCCATTTGACTAATTTTTATAATTTTTATATTCTATGTTATTTACTTAATAAAAGATTGTCATGATACCCTCCTTCATCTAAGAATAATTCTTTTTGGTTATTTTAATGTATTTGGGATAGATGTTTTGCAGTCCTCATCTGGTAAGTCCACTATCTGGACCTATGTGATAGGCATTTGCTGTGGCCTGGTGTTTTTTCTGTATGTGTGTCAAATTTCCCTTTTCCTTCACATACCTTTTTTTTTTTTTCCCAAAACCAGACATTTTGCTAACATATTGTAGTGAATATGAATACTGATTCCCCCTCAGGGCTCGCTATTGTTTACTTGACTGAAATCTATTTCTCCTGCTTTCTGAGGCCTGCCTACTGCTTTGGAAATTCACTTGAGGATGAGACTGGTTATAGGAGGATTCCTTTGCATCCTCTCTCTTGAAGCTTTTTCTGTTGAGCTCTCTGCCACTACTCGTATCGCAGCAGCTGCTAACCTTCACTAATTGTTAGCCAATTTTAGAATTTATTTTCAGCAATGACCTAGGATATAAATTAATTCTTCATCTTATACAATTAAACCACATCTCCTAGGCAGATATGGTCTTGAAGCAAGTTTTTGAGGTTTATCCTGGCTCCAAGAGGTCCCTCACCTTAGCTATCTCTTCCCTAGTTCACATTGGTTAAACGAATGACCTAATTTTTTTAGCCTGTTTGCTCATGGAGTTACCACCTTCTTTTTTTTTTTAACTGCTTACCCCCAATCTCAATTGTTTTCAAAAGTGCCTGAGGCTTAAACTTTGCCTTACTCAATTCAAAATAAATCCAATTCCTTTAGGGTGATGTTCACAGGTCTCTCTTTCCAGGACCAGCGTCTCTCTGGGCTGTACCTCTGCACTGTGGCTACAGAACCAGGAGTGGAAACAGTTACAGACTCCTCTGACACCAATGCCCTCTTTTATAAGCAGCGAACACTTCTTTGCCTTCTTGGCTGGCATCTTTGACATGAGGGTTCTTCCTTGTGAGTGAGCAGGGGCCAGAGTAAATCAGAGCCTCAGAACATCAAATTAAATTGCTTGACCTGAGATAAAGCTTTTGCTCTATCTGTGGAATGAGTGGAGGAAATAAACTCCAGACATCTTGCACTCTCTTGGGAAAATCCAGCTTCTGTCAAATGGATCACAGTGATCTAGACAGGTAGCTTGTGAATGGCAAGGAAATCAGAATTGCCAGGGACAGCAGTAGCTGCAGCCCTGTACCGCCAAAACCCCACACGCTTTTGTGCAAACCTCAGCTGCTAGGCTTTCACTATTTAGGAGCTGGCATTGGCTAAAATATCAACATGGGTGCAGGCTCCACACACTCATTCCCAACTAAGCACCTGAACTCCGATCCTCATCATGCACCAGATGCCATGACACCTCCTATATTTCAACAAGTGCACTGCAGGCCTATGCACACCAGATGCTATGACACTTACTGAGGTTGCCAAAAAAACTGGTATGGAACTGGGCAGTACTCAACCCTTGCCTCAAACCCCACCCCACCTGCATATTCAATCATGTCTCTCTGCAAAAAGTTGTCCCCTATGCTATAAAAAGATGACCCTGAACCTTTTTTTTTTTTTTTTTTTTTACAGGCAGAGTTGACAGTGAGAGAGAGAGAGAGAGAAAAAAGTCTTCCTTTTGCCATTGGTTCACCCTCCAATGGCCGCTGCGGCCGGTGCACCACGCTGATTTGATGGCAGGAGCCAGGTGCTTCTCCTGGTCTCCCATGGGGTGCAGGGCCCAAGCACTTGGGCCATCCTCCACTGCACTGAAGTAGCCCCTTGACAGTAGGGACTCCATTTTAGAGTCCGTGAGACTCCAACACCCCCCCCCCCCTTACCGTGAGACTCTGAACTGAAACTATGGTTTCAAATAGTCAAACAATAGCAGTACACTATATCACCCTTGGCAGAGCACAAAAACCCCCTAGCATGACTGCTCAAGCTTACAAGCACAAAAAGTTGCCCCTGGGTTACCTGGGTTCATAATGAAGATGTGATTTGTCTGTGTCTTACATTAATGTCAAGTCCTAATTGCTAATTGTATGATTGTAACTAGTATTGTCAAGATTATGATAAATATTAATTTCACTTAGGTTTTGGGTTATGTTGACCCCAGTAACCATGTACTCTTTTGATTCTCCTTTGGTCTTAACAATTGTGTATAGCAACCGTGTATCCCCCCCTTCCCGGTTTTGCGGTTTTTGCCTTTATAAACCCTAACCTTTGGTTACTCGGGGCTGCTCTGTTCATGTATGATCAGACAGCTCCAGCATGCTGGATAATCAATAAAGCTTCCCCGTGCTGTTTGCATAAGAGACGTGTCTCTTGGTGACGTTTTTCGGGTGGTCGACTCTCACAGCACTCCCTGGCCACAGCAGAGAGCTGGCCTGGAAGAGGGGCAACCGGGACAGAACCTGGTGTGCCGGTGCCGCTAGGCGGAGGATTAGCCTATTGAGCCGTGGCGCCAGCCGACCCTGAACCTTCTTAATTACAGTTCTCACTATCCAGAGCTTAACTGCACTCACATCTGAATGTGTGTTTTCCCTTTGCCTTTAAATAGATCTTGCTTTTCTGCTCATCTTTATATCTCTTTTATGAATTCTTTTTTTTTTTCATTTTTTAAATTTGTATAAGGAGAACAAATTTCATGTATTTTACACATAGAGATTTAGGAGAATAATGATACTTCCCACCCTACCCTCTGATGTAAGCAGGCATACAGCATAAAACTGATCAGGTTTGTGAGCCGGAAGACTACGCCTTCAGCACACCCCTGTGTGACCTCATGCCCCTACCTGGCCACACCTGTGTGCCCACCAGCCAATCAGGCTAATTAACCACTCCCCGGTGGAAGTGGATTAAAGGCCTGGGATATGGTGGGCCCAGCCCTCTTCTTTGGCCTTTTGCCATCATGCTGCCTTGCACCTCCAAGGCATGTGGCATTTGGGCTGCCTGCCCCATGAAGGCTGGCTCCTGGTACTCGGTATAAATCCAGATTTCTCTCTCTTTTAGATAGGGCCCTCACTCTCCTATGCATTTCTCTCGCCGAATAAAAGCTTACAAATATATGTCATTTATGTTAATATTCAGAATTCTTCTATGAACATTAGGCAAGAACCCACATAGACTTATTAATATTGGGAATTTATTAATAAGCACATGGTGATATTTTATGGCACCCCCTATTCCAATATCGTATGGCATCCCAGATGGGACTTTTAGGGGGTCAACCTCCAGTTTCAATTCCCTCCTGCCCATGCTCCTACACCCCTCCTCCTTCTGATATAGGATTAAATTGATTAGATTTGTGAGCCTTCACCCCGCCCCTTTATGTGATCTCACCTGTACGCCCACCTGCCAATCAGAGGACATAACCACTCCCTTTGGAAGTGCCTGGAGGGCCTAGGCCTCCTCCCGTATTGTCACACCTGTCCTTAGGTGCAAGGCCAGTCGCCTCTGCCTCTTTGCCTCTGCTTTTCTGCATGCTTTGCTCCACATGGCTCCTGGCCTACACTCTGCCTGGCATGGACGCAGCTTACACTTCTAGACTTCTTTGTCCCCTAACTAAAGCCCTCACTTTCTCTTTCACTGAGTAAATGCTAAAACCTTACCATGTTGCCTGGTTCATCTGAGCTGATATTCAGAATTCTTATCTGAAGAGACAACAAGAACTCGCAAAATATTAATATTAAAAATTATTAATAAAGCCAGCCAATTTCACTTTCTTTCTTGTTCTTTCTTTTAATTTTTACAGTGACATACTTTCAATTTATTTTAGAATCATAACCTTAACGCCACACTTTGTAAAAAATTCAACAAATAGTATGACGAAAAAAACACTGTTTCTCAACAATAGAGACAAGGGCTGTATACAATAATCCAATCTCAAAATGTCAGTTTTGCTCATACACATTACATTTTTTGGACTCTGGAATTCTTTCACGTGTGGAGATAAGAATCCGGACCAAGTGTATCTCCCCACAACAATAGGAGGATGAGAAGTTCTGGTAATTGACTGTCCTACAGGAATAGCCCTTGAGTTGGAGGGAATAGTGTCCTTTTATCTTGATTGTGCCCACACAGAGTAGAACTTTCATCATCCCAGCTGGGGTTGTGCACAGAAAATGTATATTTTTTCAAGTACTACAATTTTTAGATCATATTCATCAATTATTCTTTATTTTCTGTATGCTATTAGGGAGTTTCTGGAACTTTAAATTAAAAAAATAAATACTTTCAGTAATTATATTTATTTAGTTGGTGAGGGAGTGCCCAAAGCTTCTCCCTCATGATACCAACCAAGAAATCATTTTGCATTTTCTTGTATATATGTTTTACACATGTATTAAGTTTATGGATGGAACTTCTTAACTCCTATGCATACATTTACAGTTAAGAATTAAGTCAGCTTTGGAAAATTTATATTATTTTAGTTCATAACTAGCCATTTGAAAAAAGAAACATCAACAAAACATAAAAGACAGGAGAAGAAAACTCCAGATACACACAATGAAGAAAATAAAAGTTTTGAATACTGTTGTAGACACCAATCTCTTGCACCAAAAAATAATGTCTTGTGAAAACATATTTAAAGTGCTTAAGTTATAATTATCACCTTACTAATCCAAGTGAAAAGTAATATGGCAAAGTTTAGGAATACAGTGGTAAGTTTCAAAGAATGTATGACCTACATTACTATGTTTTTATGTTAAATTCTGTGTTCACTATTTTCTACTTAATTCCTTCTAGGAGCGGCAGTCCACATTGCTGGCCAAAGGTAAGTTAATTTATCTCACCAGGCAGTTGGCTCTGTATTAGGATGCTTCTCTGAGAAGATACTAATTCTATTAAGGTAATAAAGTGGAGCAAGAAGTTGAGCTACTTAGAGACAAAATTTATTATTATCTCACGTCCCACAGGATGTGAGTTTTGCTCCCTTGCTTGAAAATAAACAGGTCCCTTGCCTGAGCCAGGCTGGCACAAATTTGGGGGGCCAAGGTTGAAGTAGGTTGACCTATGGTTCATTATACACTCATCATATACATTAGTATGCTCAATAGCACATCTCCCAACCATATGGCAGGAAATATCAGCCCATGGACGGAACAAAAAGGGATGGTAGTTGGATTCCAGGAAATCTCCCCCTATTTCCATAAATATTCCTCCTCCATATTAGAAGAATTTACCTCCCCTTTCATATGTCAACCCATATATATTAAACACATTGCAGAGAAAGCATCACTTTTCTCACACTAAGCTCCATTCTGTGGAGTGTGGGTCTTTGCTTTGTCAACAAAGCATATCATCTTCACTATTTGTTATTCTCTGACAATTCTCTAGATTCTTTCTTGAAGCAAAGTCAAGGACCTGGGGACTAGGCAGCCAGTGCTATCTAGTGCGGTCTTTCTACATGAGCCTGCCAGGAGAAGTCAGCTAGAAGACCATCAGCAGAGCCAACTCCAGAACCAATTAAATATTCATACATTGAGGCCAGCACTGTGGTATACCAGGTAAAACTGCCATCTGCAGTGTTGGCATCCCATATAGGTGCCAGTTTGAGTCCTGGCTGCTCCACTTCTGATCCAGCTCCCTATTACTGCACCTGGGAAAACAGCAGAAGATGACCCAAGCATTTGGCCCCTGTACCCATGTGGGAGACCCAGAGGAAACTTCTGGCTCCTGGATTTGGATCAGCTCAAGCTCTGTCATGGCAATCCTTTGGGAAGTGAACCAGTGGTTGGAAGATCTCTCTGTCACTCCCTCTTTCTCTGTATCCCTGCCTTTCAATTAAATAAATCAATCTTTGAAAAAAATATGTGCACACCTCATTCGATCATTCGATCCTTTTTCCAGTGAGTCCATTCATCTGCTGATGACCATTATCTTTACTTTTTATTTACCTCTTCAACTCTTCAGGGCCCCCTGTTTCTTACTTTCAGTGCTAGATAACCGCAATGGTACCACCCTGGGATGCTGGAGGAGGGGAACAATACTACAGGCAGATTTTTTTAAGGATACTGTAGTATTCTATTGTCACCAGTGATTTCCTTATGGGGCATAATCTTCCCAATTTAGAACAGTTGTGCTCTTAATTTTGTGTATATTAAATCTGTTCATTTATATAGATTTTTTAAAAATTTTAAAAAGGGAAAAATAAATTGACAGAAAATTGACCTTTGCAACCCTTTAAGATTAAGGAATATAAATTCCTGAGAGGAGAACGAGACAGGGAAGTGGAGGAAGCAATTCAGCTACCTGGTATCCCCAGGTTCCCATTACCCCAAGACCTACAAGATGTGAATTTTGTTCCCCTTGCTCTGAGAATAAACAGACCCCCTAAATGGACCATGTTTATACCATTTTTAGGGGCCAAAGCAGACCTGGAATGATCTACAGCTTATTATACACTCATTATAAAATTTTAGCTTATTGACACACTTACTAGCCACCATGACAGTAAACACTGCATCATATAAGGAGCAAAAAAAGCAGTGGTAATTAGATTCCAGAATATCTCCACTGACTCCTAGAAAAAGCATGACTGCTCCTCCCATTTATTAGAATGTGTTCCCCTTTTATAAGAATGCACCTTCCCTTTCATTAAACAACCCATGTAATATTAAACATAGTTTGGATGTGGGACTGCTACCTTCTTAGTAAGCCCCATTCTATGCAGTGTATGTCTTTGCTTTCTCAATAAAATGCTTACTCCTGCCTATTCATTCTTCTCTGATTTGCTCCTGAATTTCTTCTCAAAGCAGTCAAGGACATGGGTAACATCAACCCTTATTGTCTGGTACAGTTACTATTCTAAAAGTGGTTTTCTAGATAATAGTTTAAATGAAAAATATGTTTGAATAAGGAGTAAATTAGAAAAGTGTGTTAACTAGAATATATTCAAAGAAGAATTTCTCTTAATTTTAGTGAACTTTATTCATCTTTGAATTGTTTCAGATCCATGAGACATTGGTGAAAATGATACTTTGAAAATTAACGTAGAATACTATATTAGCTTTTATGGTTCTGATAAATATTTTATTCACCTTATTGATTCTTGTTTGTTTATTCAAATGTTTTCATAATATTTGCCTTGTAAATGTTTAATGGTCTGATTTTCTCTGACCTACCAAATTAACCTTGTGTATATTGTTTTTCAGTTTGTTAACTGAGTTCTGCATTATCTTCAACTTGTGCTTCATCAAACATTTTCTTTTTTAAAAAAAGGTCACTTTTCTCAATTCCATATAACCCCTTGAATAGCATATATTGCATCAGCCAACACATTTCCTAAGTGTCATTTCTGGGTGTTTTCGTATAATGAACTGCAAACAGTGAATTGCTTTTCTCATAGGGAAAATGTGATGTGAGAGATTTGTTCTATTTATTATATCTTCATTTTAAAGACAATGTCTTCATTGGTAAAATGTGCATATTTGGGAAATTTCTCTGCTCTCTACTGAACACACAGTATGTGACCTGTGATACAACCTGATGAGATTATTTCAGCAAACCAATTCTCAAGCAAACAACAAGCCAAAGGTATAATTTTACATATTTTAAATTGATATTCCTATTCTGATTAGTCAAAAGCTTAAAAGGGTATTTTTTCTTTCAAAGTACTTTGAAAGAAGATCAAATAAATGTAACTTCTTTAACATCTTTCATCCAATGGTTCATTTCCCCAGTGTCTACAATAGCCAGGTCTGGATCAGACCACAATCAGGAGTCAGGAACTCCATTCTGGTCTCTGCCATAGATGGCAGGTTCTCAAGTAGTTGGGCCATCTGCCTCTGCTTGAACAGGCATATTAACAGGGAGCTGAATAGGACGTGTAGTCATTGAAATTCAAACTGGCACTCCAGTATGGGATGCTGGTGCCAAAAGGATAGGTTTAGCCTGCTCTACCACAACACAGGTCCCTGGTAGTTCTATATTTATTTATTTACTTTTTTGGAGGAAGTCTCATGCTGTTTTCCATAATGGCTGTATTAATTTATATTTTTGTGGACGATGTACAAGAACTTCCTCTTCTTCACACTGCTATCACTGTTGTGTATAATAACCATTCTTTGGCACAGGCAAGAGATGAAGTGACTTAATCTACATATTGCATATAGCATACCAGTGATTACTTAGGTGGATCACCTTTTCATACACTTTTTGATATTTTGTATGTCTTTTTGGAAAGCTATCTACTCAGGTCCTTTGCCCACATTTTAACTGGGTTTTTATTTCCCTATTTGGTTGGATGGTTTCTTATAAATTTTGGATATGAAATAAGATAAAAGCCATGTAAGCTATATGGCTTGCACTTTTTTTTTTTATAATATATAGGTTGCCTTTTGATTTTGTTGTTAAAAAATAATTATTTCTGATTTTAGTAGAGTATTATAGAGTAATTTAAGATTATATTATTGGAGGGCTGGCTCCGTGGCTCAGTATGTTAATCCTCCACTTGCAGCGCCAGCATCCCATGTGGGCACTGGTTCTAGTCCCAGCTGCCCTTCTTTCGATCCAGCTCTCTGCTCTGGCCTGGGAAACAGTAGAAGATAGCCCAAGTGCCTGGGCCCCTGGGAGACCAGGAAGGAGCACCTGGCTCCAGGCTTCGGATAGGTGCAGCTCTGATGGTTGCAGCCATTTGGGGAGTGAACCAATGGAAGGAAGGCCTTTCTGTCTCTCCCTCTCACTATCTGTAACTCTACCTCTCAAATAAATAAATAAAATCTTTTAAAAAATATTATATTATTGGAATAGAGATGTCTAAAATATATTTATGATTTTAAGTAGACATAGAAGGGCACTTCAAAAAGTTACTGGAAAATAAAATTAAAACATAGTTTTATGGGGCTGGCACTGTGATGTAGTAAGCTAAGCCTCCACCTATGGTACCAGCACCCGATATGGGCACTGTTAGTATCCCAGCTGCTCCTCTTCTGATCCAGCTGTCTGCTTATGGCATGGGAAAGCAGTAGAAGATGACTCAAGTGCTTTGGCCCCTGAACCCATGTAGGAGACCTGGAAGAAGCTCATGGCTTCAGGCTGTGGATCAGCCCAACTCCGGTGAGTGTAGCCATTTGGGCAGTGAACCAGCGAATGGAAGATCTTTCTGTCTCTCCCTCTCTCTGTCTGTAACTCTGCCTCTCAAATAAATAAATAAAATCTTTTAAAAAATCCATAGTTCCGGGGCTGGTGCTGTGGCGCAGCAGGTTAAAGCCGAGGCCTGCTTCGCAGGCATCCCATATGGGTGCCGGTTCGAGTTCCAGCTGCTCCACTTCCTATCCAGCTCTCTGCTATGGCCTGGGAAAGCAGTAGAAAATGGCCCAAGTTCTTGGGCCCCTGCACCCGCGTGGGAGACCTGGAAGAAGCTCCCGGCTCCTAGCTTTGGATCAGCCCAGCTCTGGCCGTTGCGGCCATCTGGGGAATGAACCAGTGGATGGAAGATCTCTCTCTCTCTCTCTCTCTCTCTCTCTCTGGCTCTACCTCACTCTGTAACTCAGTCTTTCAAATAAATAAAATAAATATTTTCATTTGGTTGTAAAATATTTTTGAAATCGATGCATACAAGGTATTAGAATTCATGGAAAATGTATATCAGGAAAATTTATGGACATATTTCAAAAATTTCTTGCATCAAAATAAAGGTGTTTTTAAATTTCATTTTTCTGTGAAGTACTCATTCCATTGTTTAAGTACCCTCAAAAGAATATGACATTTGGGACATATGTTAAATATTTCCCTGCCTATTATTATCATACCCAGATTGTTCCATCTGATGAGATAGCATATGCACACACACACACACGTATAGTTTCTTTTTTTTAATTTATCTATTTATTTGAAAATCAGAGTTACACAAAGAGAGGAGAGGCAGAGACAGAGAGAGAGAGAGATAGGTCTTCCATATGGGATGCACACAGGAATCTGTCCAGTACAGCAATGACATATTAATGAATGTAGCATCTGTTTATCAATAATTTTTGGGAAATAGTAGATTTTGTGGTAAAAACCTCCTTCAAAATACTTTGCAGAAAAACCAACTTATGTTTTAATTACATTTTTCATGATTCTAAATTTTATTATTTTGGTAGTTCTATTTATTTATTTTAAAGACACAGAGAGAGGCAGGGAGAGACAAAGGGAGACAGAGGGGAATCTTCCACCTGCTGTTTTACTCCCCAAATGCCTGAACAGCCAGGGCTGCATGACACCGTAGCCAGGCACCAGGAATTTTATCTAGCTCACTCTCATGGGTGTCAGGGGCTCAAGTACTTGAGCCATCAAGTGTCCTCCCAGGCACATTTGCAGGGAGCTTGATGAGAACTGGAGTCGCTGGGACTTGAACGGGCATCCCAAGTGGTGGCTTGCTTAGATAGGTAAGATGGTACTGCACTCACTATATGGGGAAAATAGAAAAGGCATTCAAATTACCAGCAGAGTCCCAGGACTGTGAAGGGTTCATGATGATAAGCACAAAGAGGAAGAAGGAAGTCTGCCTGAAGATGGATGAATTGGCAGGTTTTAAAAATTTAGTAAGCAGTATATTAATTTTACTTACAACATTCTAAAAATACAGTAATTGCCAAGGCATTTAAAAAGTAGGTATAATTTATATAAACTATCATTAATTTCATTGACCTAAGGGTTATTCAAAACAATCTCATTTCTTTACTGTTAAAGGAAAGCTGATTTAATAGTTCCTAAGCCACAATTTATGGTATCAGTTGAAATAAATCTATGTAAAATAGATGACATCCAGATAATGCTCATGTCCACTCTCTATATAGAACAGATGACATCCAAATATATATCCATTTAATATTAACAAGCATCATTTTGTACATTGCCTTCAGCCCTATGTAGACAAATATGGAATTGACTATTCAAATAAAAGCTTATAGATATTATGGTAATAAAAGTACACAATTGCAAGATTAGAAATTGTAGTTTAAAGGAAGAGATTGAAAGCAACAGATACAAAAAAATGGAGGTGATGGTTAAAGAAAACTATAAAAAAAAGAAATTTGGTATACACACTAGTAAGATCTTTATATCAAGTAGAAATGAAAGTCTGAATTAGCAAGTATTTATGTAGAAAGAGAAAATCTTCATCTTTCTGAATGCTTAAGTGAAATCAAGGGGGCACCAAAGTAATGAATACAAACACAAGTTGCATTGAACAAGAAAGTAGGCTATGACCTTATCACGTTGAGTGTTATGACACATATTAAGACAAGATTGACAGGAACATGAAGAGCTCTGATTCCGTAACATTTGGCTAATCTCCACCTCTTGATACTATTAACCTGAATGTGGGAAGTTCAACTAGGGAATATGATTATGTTACTTAAGTATTTGGAGGCTTGAAATATGAACACAGGAATAAAATATTCTTTGTATCTGTATAACAAAGGATTAGGATTAGATTGGAAAAGGCACAAAATGGCAAAATTAAAAAATGACTGTTGATTTTTTTTTCCTGAGATGATTACAGACAAAGAAACAAAATACACAGACAAAAAAGAAAAAACAATTTTGGGGTGATGGAATTTTTTGTTTATTTATTTGTTTTTTTATTTGCCCCTAAATAATCTTTCTTGTAAGAATAAAATATAAAAAATGACTAAGTTTAGTGGCATCTGTCTTGAAATTTTAATCAGTGAAAATATACTTGATTTAGATTAAGATTTGCATTAATACTACTTATATTAGGGGGTTTGATTAATATTACATTAAGTGAAATTCTAATCACTAATGTGACTAACGTCGAAAATGTGAATTTGTAAGTATCAAGATTTCTACCAATGAAAGTCCAAGCAGAGGTTACAGAATCATTCATTCATGAATACACTTGAGTTTTCTGTATGAAGCAAATATTTCTAAAAATGTTCAGTATGGTTTGATTATTTAATTTTTACTACCATCTTTTAATAGAGTTCTGCAAGTGTTAAACTCTGCATCAATACCTGATTCCCCAGCTACACAGAGAAACTCCTCCCACGAATTGGGTGCCAAACCAAATGATGGTGCATACATTATTGTTCCTTTACATACAATCAAAAGATGAGTTTTGGGACATAAGTATGCTACAAGAAAACTTCTCAAATATATATTTTCCAGATACAAACAGAGAGAGAAAGAGAGAAAAAGAGCAAGAGAGTGAGAGGCATAAAACTGGAGGCAATAAGTGAAACAAACAAAACTTCAGAAAGTCTAAACACAGTAACATGAAACTACACGAAGCATATAAAGAATTGGGTTCAGAAAGTAAATGGTGTATCTTTTATTACTGCTAATATAAAGGCTATTATCTTTATTTTAATACATTTCAAATTATACCTGAGACCCAGATGCACCCACTTACAGATGATATGCCTTGCATTGCTTGATACTGAAGGTTAAATGGAAGCATTTTCCTCTTGCCTTCCATTTAGAAAAGCTTCAAGTCATCCAGGGTGATATAAAAATGAAATTGTAAGTAGATTGCTTTCATTTGACTTGCAAGAAATATTCTTTTATCTTCAAATATGTTGATATTCTATGACCGCCCCCCTACTTCTCCCCAGCCCCCCAACCTCACCCCCACCCCTCTCATTCACATTTTAGAAAGAGTGCCTGGGAGTAGTACCAGACTTCACAGTTAAAGACATTTGCCTAGATTCACAAAATCCTCTGGCAAAATACTCTACTCATCTCAGACTTTGTAAACTCGCTTTAAGCTACCCACAGGAAGCAATAACCCAAAGAAACAATATGTTACTTTGTAAGTAAATACTGTATGAAATATCACATATTCTGAGGGTTAAAATATGTATGATGAAGATTTGATTAGAAAGGACAACGTTGAACAATGTGATTTCAGAAAAAAAATTATTTGTTAAATCCATAAAGGGTGTGATATTGAGATTGTTTCATTGAATTTTCTTTCATTATGTGATGAAATATTTATGGGTATATATTTTTCATATAAATGGATATTATGATACAGTTTTATGCACATATCTTTCTATATTACTATGAAATATAGGTTTATACCTTTTATAACAGGAAAATGCATATTTCTAAACAATTTTAAGTATGTCATTTTCTTTTTTCTTAAAGATTCATTTATGTATTTGAAAATAAGAGTTATAGAGAGAGGGAGAGACAGAAAGAATGATCTTCCATCCGCTGGTTCACCCCCTAAGTGACCACGGCTGAAACCAGGAGCCAGGAGCTTCATCAGGGTCTCCATGGGGGTAGCAGGGCCCCAAGCACTTGGGCCATCTTCCACTGCTCTCCACAAACCATTAGCAGGGAGCTAAATAGGAAGTAGAAAAGCTGTGACACAAACTGGAACCCATATGGGATATCATTGTCACAGGTGTAGAGCTAACCCACTAAGCCACAATGCCAGCCCCATATGTCCTATTCTTTTATTAAATACATATCAATCTGTAATCTCTACATAATCATTTCTCTGTGTATAGGAAGAGAAAAGTAAATGCAGAGAGCTGCAAATTAAAAAGTTATAGAAAAAGCAGATTTTGAATGAGGAATGGAAAGAAGTAATCATCACTGGGAATACACACAGTATCCTGAGAGAAAATAGTCCAATTCTAAATCTTGTTAAGAACAGAACTTCTGAGAGTCCTTCTCCCTGCTCACATGAATAAAGCCTCTCAATGATCCCACACATAATGGAAGTCAAATAAAATGTGATGAAGAAAATAATGAATTGTCGTCCTATATCCCATGAACAAAATTTAACAGAGATGCTAGAAAGGAGAGGTAGTAAAATGGGAAATAAAGTAAAAAGGAAAAGGAGAGGTCTCATGGAAGGCTGCTTTGGCACATAAACGAGACAGGCAATGACACTGCTAACCATGTGCCACACTGTGACCTGTTCCCAGCTTCAAAGAAGGAAGCCTCCTACTATAGAGAGAACTCAGAATTCTTCCTGGAACACATGTTGGATGCTATGTGTAGTGATTGGAAAAGGATCTTTGGAAACTTGTATATCTCACTAGTTATATGACCTAGTTTAATGGTGAAGTGGTTTTCTAACCATTGGTAGGACAGAATTAATTAGAGGAGGTTCAAGACTGATTACTAAGCAAAGCTCTAGTTGTATTTTCAATACAGTTAATAACATTGCTGGCAAAATCATGTTGCAGTGAAATTACTCTGTACTTCTCTGTAGTTTCTTTTGTAGACTATATGATACATACAAGATTATTTTGAAAAAAAAAGAGTATTTTGAAAATAGAATGCAATTTATTTCATTGCAATAATAAGCTCATAACTACATAATGTTTGCAATAAAATATATGATAAATTTCCTTGGAAATATATTTTCCTGTTTTCTGAGGAGACTTCTAAATGTTCATGGAAAGTAGAATTTAAATATAAGTTCTTTGGTGCAAAATTTTTTTAAATACCTTGGTAGTTTGTCATAATATGCATTTTCATGAATTTTTTGAAGTACTCTTGTATGCTTATTTCATTCATATTCATAATCACACAGGCACACATATGTATACCTACACAGGCAAAGTCTTTCTGGGAGTGGCATAACTAACGACTATGTAGTGCATACCCAATGGCTGCAAATGAATTAGTACTATCTGAGTCATGAAATCCTTTAACATTTATTCAAAATAAAAAATTAATTACTATGTCTTGACCAAAGTGTCAGTATTAGGCTTCTTTTCTCAGTACCTGTACAAAGTTACCAATCTATTTCATTGATGTTCTAAGAACTTAATTTATTTTTCTGCTTATATATCAACTCAGTGAGAAAAGTATTGGCATTACTATTTGTTCTCTGTAAATGTATTGACACCAATATTAATACTGAATGAACCCAAATGATTCATCTGCAGATAGAGGCACAGCTTATTGGAAAATTAAATGATTCACAATTGTTAGAGTGAAATTGTGCTTGACGTTTAGTGGTTAGATTGAAAAAAAAATTGTATTTTAAATTCCATTAACACTTTTAATGGCATTTTCAGTATGGCATCCCCAGATTTACCAACAAAGCAGCTATAAATCCATAATTACTGTTAACTTATGTAGAGAATATGTGGAGGTGACTGACCTGGCTTTTGAAAAACAGAAGTGCATCTATGCTTTGTATAATGAATAAGAAACATCATTTACTTAAAGAATGCAATGCATTTATATAGAATGAAGTTAAATGTCAAAGAAGATGACTGGCCTGTCAGCCGCTCTCTGTATTTTAGAAAACCTGATCCATACTCCCAGAAAAACTCAGGAGACATTGTACCATCACGGTGTGCCAAATTTTTCTGGTGAAATTTCAGAGTGAATTTGGTCATCTTTTTCCTATCAAGAACTCACTTCAGGTCTTCCTTATGGGTGAAAGGGACTCAAGTACATGAGCATCATTTAACTACAATCCTCAGTGCACATTAGAAGGAAGCTGAATCAGAAGTCAAGTTGGTACTCAAACCCAGATATTCCAATATGAGATGTGGGCATCCCAAGCAGCATCTTAATGCCAACCTAAAAACTTATTTTAATTTTAAAATAGACTGAAAATTGAGATAAACAAGGGGGATCTGGAAAAGATACACTGTACTCTAAAAATATATTTTTATCACTAAAACTCTCTTATTAAGGAATAAATTCAGATGCACTCACACATAGGAACCAAAGGAAGAACTCACTATTGAATCAGTTAAAGATGGTAACACTCTAAAGATTAAAATGTGGAACATGATTATAAAAATGTATGTCAAGAAAAATTTAGAAAACCTTATGCATTTCTTTTGTCTATTGTCACATAACAAGTCATAACTTAGTGGCTTAAAACAAAGGTACATATTTTGATTTTTTATGATTTTTAGGTTGCTTTGAGTCAAATACATAAACTTCCACCCTTAGAGATGTGGTTTGGACTATGTTCAGTTGGAGACTTGATTGTACCTAAATTGTTCATGACATCTGAGTGACAAGGCAACTTGCAGTTCTTGCAGGCTGTAGGCAGGGTGCTCAGCTAGGACTGGACATCATGCTTTTGCTCCTGTCATATGGCCTTTTCTTTTTTTCCTTAGACTTTTTCATAGCATGAGGTTCTAAAAGGGAATATTTTGCAATGTGAAAGCAAAACCTACAGATGTCTTAAGACTGTCTAGACATTGATTTGAATTTTCTTCTGTGCTTTAATCAGTACTAATCTCAGGGCCAGAAAGAACCTCCCACACCCTGTGACTGTGAGAATTCTGGAGATAGGCCTCAGATTTGAGCGAAAAACTGGTTGTGGGTATGCCCCTGTGCACCCTCCTAGTCTGCAGAAATCACAGCTTCCTGTATACTGGGGGCAGATCTTCTGGAGGGTGCAGGGGACGCACTAATAAGCAGGTCAATGTTTTGTATGGTACACATGCCTGGGTGAATGGGGTGAGAAGGCACTGTGAGCTTACTCTAGGCCATGAAACAACTGGTTTACCTTGGCACAGAGAATAATTGGATTGTGAACACATTAGCCAGCTCCAGTATCTCCATTCCCTACTAACTGTAGCCAAAGATATTACACCAACAACAAGTTGGGTGTCACTTTGGACTCTTGCCTCCTGCACAATTAGTAGCCAGAGCTCCCAGGTGCCACCTGGCACAAACTCTGGACCTCAAGCACAAGACCCATGCACTCCATTCAGCCAGAGACACATTTCTAAGGATAAAGCCTTCACTCAATTAAAAAAAAAAAAAAAAAAAAAAAACACAAAACCTGCATGAGATAATGACGAATGATCCCCCAGATGTGTGAAAAACAACATAGAAACACAAGAAATCTGAAAAATGAAAGCAATATGGTTCCATAAAAGGAACACAATAATACATTAATATTAGACTGTGAAGAAGGTGAGATTGATAATATGTTTGAGAAAGAATTCTGAATAAGAATTTTAACATTACTCAAGAACACAATAGACAATATAAGGAAATACATATATGACATGGATGAGAAATTCTGTAAAGAGTTAGACATGTTGAAGGCAAATCAACCACAAATATTGGAAATGAAGTATTCAATAGGTCAAATAAAAAAAAAGGAAAGCCTTAGCAACAGACTTGTGAAGGAGAAGAAAGAACATCTTATCTAGAAGACAGGTTTTTTTGAAATATCTCAAAAAGAGAAAGGAAGGAAGGAAGGAAGGAAGGAAGGAAGGAAGGAAGGAAGGAAGGAAGGAAGGAAAAGAGAGAAAGAAAGAGAAAGAGAGAAAAAGAGAAAGACAGAAAGAGAGAGAGAGAAAGAGAGAAAGAGAAAGAAAGAAAAAAGAAAGAGAGAAAGAGAAAGAGAAAGAAAGACAGAAAGAAAGACAGAAAGATAGAAAGACAGAAAGACAGAAATACAGACAGACAGACAGACAGACAGAAAGAAAGAAAGAAAGAAAGAAAGAAAAAGGTATAGAGCAAATACAATGTTTGGAATATATGGGAAAAATGACTTAGAAAAGTTATTCAGAGAAATAATGGGAGAAAATTAGAGAAAGATATGATCATCTAAATAAAGGAACTACATAGAGCCCCAAAAGGCCATGATTAGAAAATATCCTCACAATGAAACATTATAAGAAAAATACTGAAGGTAAAATATAAAAAGAATATTCCAGAAAAAGTAAGAGAGAAATTCCAGATCACCTTTAGAGGATATCCCATAAGGTTAACAACAGATTTCTTAACAGAAACACTACAGGTCAAAAAAGAATGGAGACATATAGTCCCAGTCCTAAAAGAAAAACAAAATGCCAACTCAGAAAAATTTAACCAGTGAACTTCTCAATTATAAATTAAGGTGAAACAAAGACTTTGCAAGAGAAGCAAAAATTGAAAGAGATCGTCACTACTCAGCCTATCAATGATACTTAAAGATATACTGCCCCAAAAATGGAGACAGACATTCAGCATCATGAAAGAATGTGAAGGTAGAAAACATCCTAACAAGAGAACAGGGGAGACCCAAAACAAGCTACAGGAATATTCCATGGAAAATTGGCAGCACCAAGTTATTAGTTATCAATAATAGCATTGAATATCAATAGACTAAATTCTCCAATTAAAAGATACAGACTGGCTAACTGGATAATAAGACCCATCTATTCAATGCCTACAAGAAACACACTTCACCAGTAAAAATACACACAGACTGAAAGGATGGAAAAAGATACTTCATGCAAATGGAAATAAAAAATAAGCAAGAGTAGCTCTTCTCACACCATAAAATAAATTTTACTATAAAAACTGTTAAAAGAGAAAAAGAAGGTCATTATGTAATGATTAAAAGAAAAAGATTAACTCACCAAGAAGATGTGCTTATAGTAAATGTATATGCATCCAATGCTAGCACACCCAGTTTTATAAAATCAATGTTAATGGACCTAATGAGAGACACAAATCAAATACATTAAACAGGGGAACTTCAATATCCCACTTTCATCAACAGACAGACAAACCAGGCAAGAATTCATAAAGAAACAGAACTAATCTACATTATAGACCATTTCATCTCAGAGCTGCAGAATATACATTCCATCAGTTCCTGGAGCATGCTGTAGGATATTAAACTACAATATCACAGAAATGTGAGAATTGAAGCAGGAATTGTGGCATATAAAATAAAGCAGCTGCCTGCAATGCCATCATCTCATACGGGTGCTGGTTCATGTCCTCCCGGCTCCACTTCTGATCAAGCTCCCTGCTAACACCCTGGGAAAAACAATAAAAGAAGGCTCAAGTGGGAGATCCAGAATAAGTTTTGTGCTCTCAGCTTTGGCCTGGCCCAGTGCTGGCTGTGTGGCTATCTAGGAGGTAAGCCAGTTGAAGGAAGATTGTTTCCCTTTCTCTCTCCGGATTTCAACATAAGTAAATAAATCTTTTATTAAAAAAGAAATACTAAGGAAAAGTAGGAATTAATACACATATCTATATGCTAACAAATTGGAAAATCTAAAAGAAATGGTCAGATTTCTGGACATATTTAATTTACCAAAATTGAGGCATAAAGACATAGAAAACTTGGGCTGGTCTTGAGGTGTAGTGGGCAAAGCTGCCACCTACAACATCAGCATCCCTTATGGGAGCCGGTTTGAGTCCTGGCTGCTCTGCTTTTGATCCTGCTTCCTGCTAATGCTCCTGAGAAGGCAGTAGAAGATGCCGCAAGTCCTTGGGACCCTGACACCCATGTGAAAGACCCAGAAGTTGGGGTCAGCACCATGGCTCACTTGGTTAATCCTGCACCTGCAGCACCGGCATCCGTGTGGGCGCCGGGTTCTAGTCCCGGTTGCTCCTCTTCCAGTCCAGCTCTCTGCTGTGGCCCGGGAGGGCAGTGGAGGATGGCCCAAGTGCTTGGGCACCTGCACCCACATGGGAGACCAGGAAGAAGCACCTGGCTCCTGGCTTCGGATTGGCGCAGCACCAGCCATAGCGGCCATTTTGGGGGTGAACCAACGGAAGGAAGACCTTTCTCTTTGTCTCTCTCTCTCACTGTCTATCACTCTACCTGTCAAATAATAAAAAAAGACCCAGAAGTAGCTCCTGGCTCCTGGTTTTGGCCTGTCCCTGCCCTGGCCATTGTGGCCATTTGGGGAGTGAACCAGCAGATGAAAGATCTCTCTCTCTCTCTCTCTCTCTCTCTCTCTCTCTCCCTTTCTCCCTCCCTCCCTTCCATTGTCTCTGCCTCTCTTTTTCTGTAACTCTGACTTTCAAATAAATAAATAAATCTTAAAGAAAAGACATAGGAAACCTGAATATACAAATAATCAACTCTGAGATTGAATATATCATAAATAGCCTCCAAACAAAGATAATTCCAGAACCAGATGGCTTTAATATGAATTCTATCAAACTTTTTAGGAAAACTTATCCCAATTCTTTTTAAGTTATTCAAAACAATTGAAAAGGAAGAAACTTTTTCAACTCATTCTTATGAGGACAGCATTACCTTACTTCTAAAATAAGAGAAAAATACAAGAAAAACAGATAACTATGGACCAATATCCCTAATGAACAAAGTGCGAGTACCCTAAACAAAATACTAAAAGGTTGAATCCAATAACACACCAAAATTATTCACCCAGACCAATTAGGATTTAATCCAGGTTTGCAGGAATGGTTCAACATATGCAAGTGAAGCATATAAAAAATCTCTACAGTTAAAATTACCAAACATTAATGAACAAAATAGAACAGAAACAAAAAATGCAAATATCTTCCATGTTTATAGATGGGAATAATTAATGTCATTAAAATGTCGATACTACTCAAAGAAATTTATAGATTCAGTGCAATCCCAATCAAAATATCAAGTACATTATTCACAGATCTAGATAATCAATCTTAAAATTCATATAGAGACAAATGAGATTCTGAATAGCTAATGTAACCTTAAACAATAAAAACAAAAACTAGAGACATCAAAATATCAGATTTTGAGAAATACTACAAGGCAGTTATAATTAAAACAACATGGCAATGGCATAAATGCAAACATGTAGACCAATAGAACAGAATATAAACCCTTGACATTAATCTACACATCTACAACCAACTATTCTTTGACAATGAAACTAAAATCATTCCTTGGAGAAACGACAGTCTCCTCAACAAATAGTGTTGGGAAAATCGGATTTCTACATGTAGAAGTTTGAAACAAGTCTCTATCTTACATCAGATTACTGAGATGATCTGAAATCATAAAATTACTATAAGAACATCTGGAAGAAATGTCACAAAAAAATGATATAGCCATAGGCTCCTTGGATTAGATGCTAGGAGCACATGCAGTAAAAGCAGACAGAGAAATGGATTGTATCAAGCTAAGAAGCATCTGGACAGTGAAAGAAGCACTCAACAAAGTGAAGAGGCAACTAACCAAAGTGGAAAAGATATTTGCAAACTATGTATCTAATAAAGGTTTAATATCCAAAATATTCAAGGAACTCAACAATAAAACAACCAGCCAAGTTAAGAAATGGGAAAAGGATATGAATAAGCACTTTTTAAAGGAGGAAACACAAATGTTCAGGATCAATAGCCATTAGGAAAATGTAAATAAAACACAATGAGACATCACCTCAGACCCCCACCCAATTAAGATCGTTATCACCCAAAAATCAAAAATTAACAAACACTGGTGAGGATGTGGAGAAATAGACGCCTTAAAACACTGTCAGAGGGAATACAAAATGGTACAGCCATTGTGGAATACAGTGTGGAGATATCTTAGAAATCTGAAAGTAGATCTACCATATGACCCAGCCATCCCACTCAAAGGAATATATGCAAAGGAAATGAAATAAATATATGGAAGAGTTACCCGAACTCTCATGTTTATATCAGCTCAATTCACAATACCTAGGATATGGAATCAACTTAGATGTTCATGAATTGAGGACTGGATAAAGGAAATGTGGAATACTATTCAGTCATAAAAAAGAATGAAATTCTGAAATTTTCAACAACATTGAAGCAACTGGAGATCATTATGCTATGTGAAATAAGCCTCACTCTATAAGAAAATTTTCATGTTTTCACTTTTTGTGATACTTAATATACAGAGAGATGATAAAAATGGTGTGAATGTCACATCATTTTATATGTAGTTATAAATATTAATTCTCTGAGTCATACTTTGTAAAAGACAATATACTCTTGTTTCACACATTTAAACAAAAAAGAAAGGAAAAGTGGGGCAGTGAATACTCTTGGAGTATTAGTAATGCTTGGTTCTTAATTTAAGTGCTGGATATGAATGTGATTCAGTGAGAAAAAAACTCATCTATCTGTACACTTAAGGTAATTTATATTTTTGGTATATTTAAAAAAAAGTTTTAAAAAATAAAAAATCAAAGAATATCTGTGTATATCATTACTGCTGCAAGTATAATTTTATCAAACTGATTTATTTATTTTTCAAATAAATGCTTAAGAATGATATACTATTATAGTTGATTTGTAATTATTTTTAAAATTTACTATATATGAGTGAAATTGACAGCTTTTCATTTTATAACTGTTTATACTATTGCTAATATTCTTGCTGAGCTATGGTCTTTTTTTTAAACTTGTTGAACACTTTGCTTAGTGGAACAGTAAGCCTTTGACTATAATAGGAATTAGAAATATCTCATACAAATTACTACAGAATATATGAAATAATGTTCAACCATGAATCTCAAAAAAAGCTAATCTCATAGGATTAGAGAGTAAAATACTGGTTACCAGAGATTGGCAAGAAAAAGCAAGAGGATAAGATGGGGAAAGGTTGGTCAACAAAAACTGTTACAGATGGCTAGCAGAAATAAGTTGTGGTGTTTTATGGCACAGCAGAGGGACAGTGGATAATGATAATGTACTGTATATTTCGAAGAAGAGTAGGAGACAGGATTTTGAATGTTTTCAGTAAGAATTGAAAAATGTTTGAGAGACAGATAAATTCACCTTGATTTGAAAATCCACAAGTATACATGTATCAAAATATCATGTAGTACCTCAAAAATATGTACACATTTTTGTGTTGGTTAAAAGTACATTTATAAAGTTTAAGTCAGCTTTAAAAGCTAAAATTCTGACAATTATCATTTTTCTTTCAGATTTTGCTTTGAACACCCTGCTTTCAGGTATTAAAGCCCAAACCATCAATCTTGGTGCCTAAATTTAATCTCAGGGATCAAAGAAAAGCTCATCTTTGGATAACACAAACTTATTTATTCAAAAGTTATACATTACACTTAAAATCAAATGTATGAAAATATACTCACATTGGAAAAAACTCAAAGCAAAATTTTTATAAAAATATAGATGTGAGACAACAAAATGTAAGTGTGTGTAAGAAGGACAATATATACCTATGTGTGGTTGTATGTATCTTGTCCTTATTCCATTCTGATGCCATATACAGATTTCAAAAATTTTTTAAGATAGAAAAATATTTTGAAATCTAGTATCCCCCATATTTACAATGGCTTTTTTAAATGCTACTGCAGGATGATTTATTTCCAAAAGCTCTGTGATGAAGTGGAATTGTTAATGATACAACATGATGCTCCTGTCCTGTTGAGTAATTTCTCAGGTACTTAAGGAAGAACAAAGTCAAGCAATGACAGCTACTAAGCCAAGTAAAACATTAGGCCCCTTTTGACTAATCATTTTGTTGACAAATACTGATTTAATTCTAATAAGCCTTAAAACATAGGGCTCTATTTGCATCCCCTGAGGTATTTCAACTGAAGCATTGACTTCTAAAGTCTTTCAATTAATTTGAATTAGGCAATTTGGAAAACTCAGACATTTTAGAATTTGGGATGCTCTGAAGCCATCAATAATCTATATATTCTGCCATGGCAGTCTCTGCCTTTTTAGGCACCATGAAGAGGTGAACTTAATACTGATATTTGTTTAAAGAGACATGATTGGTCTCACCATCAGCTGGTCCATTTTGCTTGAACATTGATGCATAAAGAAATGAAAGCTAAAAGAAAATACTGCTCTCTCTCACTCTCTTTCTGTCTCCTGACCTCTGTTTCTGTGTCTTTCTCTCTCTCTTACACTCTCCTTCTCCCTCTTTTCTTTCTTTGCTCCTTTCCTCCAGTCTGTCAGGTTTCCCGCAATCAACTCTTTCCCTTACTCCAGTGTTTAGTGTGTTTTGTGGCTGCCTTACATTGATGCCATGACTTGGATCCAGGCTCTCCCTTTGGGGATCTCTGAGCTGCTCTGGATCCTGGATTTCTGCCAGTCACAAAACACAGCCCAGGAAACTCCTTCCATGTCGTCGAACACTCCACGATCTCCATCCACACACCAGCCTTCCAAATGCTGAGGTAAGTTGCGGAACGGGAAATTCTCATGGCGACTTCTACTTGAGTTGTGGTTCTACTCTCGTCTGCTCTTCTGAATGTCCTAGTACTAGGTGCCAACCACAGCTCCTCAAGGCTTTTAGTTTCTATGGACACTGTGTCCAGGCAACAGTGGGTGTGGGAATGACTCAACCTCCTGCTTCTCTTCTACAGGCTAAGCCCTGGGCTCCAGTGGGCACTTGGGTGATGGCCCCACCTTCTGCTCTCATATCTTCTCATTAGTCAGATGGTTGGGATTTCAAGGATGCTTGCTGTCCACCGATCTGACCTATGAAATCACCATGGGAACATTCTCTAACCGTGTTCCGTCCGATTCTCCTCTTGGTAGCCTCCTAAGTAATATGGTCCCTCTCAAATTGGCTGCAACCCACAAATGTTGATGCTTCATCTTTCTCTGTAATTGAGCATGGCCCATATATGACCTTAACAGTCAAAGTGGCCCCTCCATAGTGGCACATTTGGTCTGAAGGATGGGCCCAAAGTCAGAGCCATTTGGCTCTGATATCATTTAAGATCTGTATCACTTCTGTGAGTGGTCAGGAAAATGGAAGGAGAACCCATACACTCAAGGTTTTCTATCTTTGATCTAAACCTTCTATGTGTACTGCTCTCTGGCCCAGGTCCTATTGGCTTCCAAAGTTTCCACTAGAGGTCAAAGGCCTGAGCCAAAACCTCTGCCTTCTACATTTGCAGCCCCAACTTTTCACTATCTCCACTCAGCTACCTCCCCCACCCAGGAATTCTGACTTAATCTTAGAACCAGGACTGGTCCAAAGTTTACTCTCCCTTTCTTATCCTCCCATAAGTTTGGGAATGGCTGTCTCCATGCTTTCACCCTCAAGCCTCTGTTCTCCAACTGGTCTTTTGCCCCTCCCTCCCTTGTTCCAACATTACCATAATTGCAAGGGAATTGTAATCCCATCCTTCTGACCTCCCTGCCTATTGAGAAAAAAATTAGGTATCCCACCCTTCTGATGGCTCTTTTGAGCAAGCCAGACAGGAAAACCATGTCGTTTAACATCCACTTTTTATCTTGCCTCTGGCCCACTGTCACCTTTGGGTACTGTCATGCAGCTGCCTGAACCTTTTATCCAGAGGCAGTCCCAAGTGGCTGATTGACTATGACGTCATGGGCCTAAGGTGTTCTTATGAAAAAAGCAACTGTAACTACACACTGAGTTTGTAGAATTTTTCTCTTCAAATCTAGAAAGATCACTACCTTTAAAAATAGTGCTTTGTAACTTGCTAAATTTATTTTGAAATTTATTTTAACAGGTTTCTGGGTAATCATTACTCAATGAAACAGCAGTGGGTAATTAATACTTGTTCTAGATGAATGTAATTTTAATTTTAATCAAATTCAGATAGAGGTAATATAAAATAATATAATGTCAACATGTTAAGTCATTTAGGGGTAACTGCTAATTTAAATTGGGTAAAGGCAAATGAAATAAATGTGTCAAATGTAAACTTTGGTATACACAGCATGTTATATTCTATGAAAATACTATTTGGGTTTGTTTAATAAATATGTTTTCATAAACTGTCAATGAAAAATAGTTCAACAATACTTAAAATAACTCAGGCTGAAATTTGATGTGTTACCTTATTTAAAGATGTTATCTTAATTGGAGATTTTTAACAGGTTATTTCCTTTTTTTAAAAGATTTTATTTATTTATTTGATAGGCAGATTTACAGACAGTGTGTGAGAGACAGAGAGAAAGGTCTTCATTCCATTGGTTCACTCCCCACATAGAAGGCATTGGACCTTCTGATAAATGTTCTAAGTCGCTATCTAATGGTTGAAATCACTTGCTAAGTTTTCACTTGGTATTGCTATTGTCAGCACACAATCTGGGGTTAGCTCCCTCATTTCTCTATTCTAAGCCCAACTTTTCCACTCATTTCTCTATTCTCTTTGAGGTAGGAAACTAATTCTATTGTGAAGGACTCTCTAAGATGCAAAATTTGATCTTTATATCTTATAAAAAGGATGGCTTACATTTTCTGTAATAGCATAGCCAAAATGAAAGCTTATATTATAATTTCACAGATAGATTTACTTTGACATGGGCATGTTACCGGAGAAATTGCAGGGTTCTTGTCTTTGAGCAAGAAAGAATTCAGGCGTGAAACAGAGAAGTGGAAAGTAAAAGTAGCAAAGTTTATTAGGGTAGGGACATCCACAAGAACGGATGGGCACCTCTCCAGACAGGACCTGAGAGAGAGTGCAGTCACTCGGACTGGGGCGGGGTGGGGGGGGGGAGGAAGGAGGGAGGTTACATGGTTGAGGGTTGAGTGGAGTACGTCTGGCCAGACCAGGCGGGTGACTCAGCAGAGAGGCAGAGGGATGAGCACCCAGTCCAGTTGAGGCCTGGGGTTTTTAAGGAGATGGGTCTTGCTTCCCCACCTCCACTCCTCTTGGAACAAAGGGCTTTTTGGATGCAAATGTTAAGAAACTTCTCCCTGAGTTTTCTCTTGAAGGTCTGAAACAAAGGACTTTATGGATTTAAATATTATCAGATAGGAGGAAGCGAGCAGGGTGTTTGAGATGCAGATACTGGGCTGCACCTGGGATATTGTGGAAGATTTGTCAGGCAGAAGGGGTGGGGACCCCCCTCACCTGGCAGGTTATCAGGTGGAAGGGGGCAAGGCAGGGCAGGATGTGAATACTGGGCTGCCCCTGAAACACCATCGGGACGACCTTGAGATGCAGCATATGCTGGACATAGATGTCTTCTCTCTAGGCCTTCATGTCACACACACATAAGCTCATAACTGTCTTCTACCTAACAGGCACAGTAAATAGGCAAAATGTCTCCTTCAGACCAAACAAAGGGAGAGAAAGTTTTAAAGTGAGGACATAGCTTTCCTCATGAGCATTGTCTACCTCAAAATAAACCACTATCAGAACATGCCTGTGACTATAGAATTCTAGTTTAGGCCACCAAATATTAGAGATGGGACTTGAGCACCCCCTTGACTTGCAGCCTCTGGTCTGTTTAACAAAAACCAGGAAGAAAAGATAGCTAGGCTTCAGAAGAAATGTAAAGATAGGTGGCAGGGCTATTAAAGGCAGCTCTGTACAGTGATCTGCCCTCAAATAGACCCAACAGGCCAGTCCACTGCGGTGGCTTTTAATGTGGAAAGCCTGGGCTCCAGCAGAAGTCAGCTTATGAAGAGTCCTGGCCATTCTGCGAGCCAAGAGTTGGATCACTGGAATTGGAACTGCCTTCTGACTCAAAAGAGGCCCAGGTCAGAGCCACAAATCTTGCTGGCTTCAAGCTGAAAAGCCCTTCACTCAGCCCAGCTTCCAAAGTGACCACTTCTGCAGAGGGGACAGCCAACTAGGGTCAGCAACATCGCAGGCAGAACAGTAAATTTCCTGTTATAGTTGCCACCTGCCTTTACCTGGCCAGCTCTCCTCCCTGGCCAGCTAGATAATAAGAGTCAACAGGGTGCCTTCCCCAAGAAGTTCACACCTCCCTTAGGATGTACCCCATGCGAAGAGATAGATGAGTCTGGGCCTCCTAACTGACAAGGCCTCAAAGCCCATCTGATTATTATCAATCCCTTCTGTCAGTTTCTATTTGCCTCTCAATCGGAGAACTTATTCGTGGCTTAGACAGCACCTTTCTTAGGTCCTCTAATAATGACTCTGTCCTTTGTATCTAGCCCATTTGGGCTTCATTCCTTTGTAACCATAGCCTCGACTCTAATATCAATGGCTCTACTCCTGACCTGTGTGTATTGATGGTCCTCTTCCCCACTTAATGTTGTATGATTGTTCAGGATTTTCTCTATAGACAAACCCATCTACCCACAAAAATTGAGTGGCTTTTTGCCTGGTCTTGGTTGGGATCAGCTTTAAATCTAGTCCATCAGTCTTCACAAGAGTCCAGAGATCCCCCCTCATTTCCTCTCCTCTGTGAAATCCTCTCATTACCTGGTTAATGCCACTCTTAGGATCATTGGTTGCTATTCTTACTCTGTCTTTTATACTACAGTGTCTGTTTAAGTGTTTACAGAAGGTGAAAATGGAACAAACCAAGGAATTCAGCAACCAGGCGGTCAACCAAATGCTGCTACAGGGATATACTCGGCTCCCCACCCATGAGGCAGTGCCTTGAGACATCGCTCCATGCCAGCGAAGAGTACCTCGTCACCCCATGTCAGCAGGAAGTAGCTCTAAAGACAGATCATTGTCCCTCTACCCCTCCTGGACTTTTGGGACTAATGTAATCCCATACGACTCCAGCTATATAAAAAACAAAAGGGGAGGATGTTAGGAAAATGGTGCAGTCTTATCTATGGCATGATCTACACTCTGACACCCATATATGTGCAGGTACCCAAAGACTTGGGCCATTGTCTGAAGCTTTCCCATGTGCAGATAGCTGAATCAGAAGTGGAGCAGCATGGACTTGAACCAAAGCCCAGATGGGATGCCCACACAGTAGGCAGCAGCTTAACCTACTACACCACAGTGCCAGCCCCTGGAACATTTTTAACTAAAACTGGTTGTATAATTCCAGGTTTTTATACCATAATTTACACAAACTTACTTGATGATATTTAGGCTGGTTGTTCTTTAACATTTACCTATACTTGATGAATACAGTACTATAATTCCCTCATTATTGAATACTCTTCATTGAAACAAAGAATTTGTCTTCGCTCATTACATCTTACATATCAAATATAACACCAACACATAGACTATAGATCCAAAAGGGTAATATGAATAATCTGTAATGCATATATATATACACATATCCTATCAGCAGCAGCATAGGTATAATAAAGATATTCCCTAAGGATAATTTTATATAGATTTTCCCAATTTCAATGATCATCTCATATAAAAAGATATCCATTCTGATTGTCCTCAGGGTAAAGTAGTATCCATACACTCAGAGTGTCAGAACTGATAGTCGCAACAACCCTCACCCTTGACCTTTGATACCAACTCCCATCTTCTTGATAGTAGCTAGGATGTATTAAACATTTTGCTAACTGACAGAAATGACAATAAATAGTTTTCAGGTAAGGAACTATCAATTTCTGCTATATCATATACAATTCTTTCAAAGAAATTAACATAGGTTAGTTTTGAAATTAAAAAAGAACATTTTCAAGATGCAGATTGAAGCAAATTTTATTCCCATTATATATGTATTATTGAATTTCAACATCATAACAAGAAACATCAATTATAAATTTTCCATAAATAAAATAAATGTTAAAAAAACGGAATGTTCCAAAAGAGGCCTGGTTTGCCAAGTGCCTGTTTGTTAACTAATCTGTATATTTTTAAAAGTAATCAAAATGTTACATTTAATCTTTTCATTGATATTCTGCTGTTCATTCTAGAAAGTAATGAGTAATATAAATATGTATGATGGCTTCATGTTCATAGAATTATTAATAATAGAGCAGAGATTATACAAAGGTATAGCAATAGAAGAAGATATGAACAAAATATATCATATACATAAATGGAATTTTTTTTCAGCTTCAAAAAATGAAGAAACTCTGGTACATGCTACAACATGGATAAACCTTCAAAAAATCATGCTGGAGTCAACACTAGCAAAGAGGGTTAAGCCAACACCTGCAGCATATGGGTGCCAATTCAAGTCTGAGCTACTTCTCTTCCAATCCTGGCCCTTCTAATGGCCAGGGAAAGCAGCAAAATATTGACTAAGTCCCTGGGATTGTGCCACCACATGGGAGAACCCAAAGATACTGCTGATTCCTGCTTTTGCCTGGCCCCAGCTAGGGCCATTGTGGTCATTTGGGGAGTGAACCAGAGGATGAAAAATCTCTCTCTGTGTCTGTCTCTCTCTCTGTCTCTCTCCATCTCTCTCCCTGTAACTCTGCTTACAAATAATAATTATAATAAAATGGGCCAAGTCAAATAAGGCAGACATGGAGGGCCAAATAATATAATTTCAATGGAAGAAATACCTAGAACAGCTAAATTCATGCAGCTACAAAGTACAATGATTGTTGCCAGGGGATGAAGGAATGGGGAGGAGAAATTAGTGTTACATGGACAGATTTTTAGTTTCTACTGATGAAACATTTCTGATGATGAATGGTGATAACTGCACAACAATGGGAATCTAGCTTGTGTAACTGAGTTAGACATTCCAAAATTAATAGTTTTTTAAAAAGATTTTATTTATTTATTTGAGTGGTAGAATTATAGACAGTGAGAAAGAGAGACAGCAATGGCTGAAAATACACCGATCCATAGCCAGGAGCCAGGAGTTTCTTCCAGGTCTCCCACGTGGGTGCAGGGTCCAAGGACTTGGGCCATCTTCCTCTGCTTTTCCAGGCCACAGCAGACAGCTGGATTGGAAGAGGAGCAGCTGGGTCTAGAACCGGCACCCATATGGGATACCGGTGCTTGCAAGCAGAGGATTAACCTACTGCACCATGGCGCCAAACCCCAAAATTAATAGTTTTGTCATGCTTATTTTCCTACAGTGATAAGCAGCAGTATGAGTCACATATGTTGATGCGTATCTTGGAATATACTGTGTTTGTAATCAATATTAGATTTTTCCACAATGATTTCTTTAGAAGTAAATCTAATAGTATTAATTTAAAAATAATCATTGAAATAAGTATTAAAAACTAAAATAACATTTTAGACATATAATTGGAAAAGTAATTAGAACCTGCCACTTACTAATGTTTGCAATTAGAAGAGTGATATTTCAAATAAAAGACAATACTCACTAAACCTATTTTTAAATAGCATGAATACTTCTGACTTCTACAACGTAAGTGGGGACTGAAAGGCAAGTACAAGTCACAGGAAACCACGCAGATTACACTGATGTGAATTTAGGTTTGATCTATGATTGATGTTGTTTAATATTTGAAAGAAGTAATTTAGTCCACACATTTGATAGAACAACAACTGAAATTATACTGTGTCACTAGAAATTAATTTGCAGCTTTAAAATTAAAAAAAGTTAGGAAAAAATCATACTTATATTACTATATCATTTTTTCCATCAGCTAATTTATTTTCTCAGACTGAAGATAATGTCTTTTGCAAAACAATGACTTCAGTGTAATTCCATTGTTAAAAATTATAATTAACCTACTACATGAAAAATTGTTTAAATTAAAAAATTGGCTTTTTCATTTTTAAATCATAGGAGTTTATGTTTTAGGAAAGAAGCTCTCAACCTTTTTAAGTTTCTCACATTCTTAATGTCTCAAGAATTACTTCATGATGTCCCAAGACCAAAGTAAATACATAAGAGTAAACTAATTACAAAAAAAATTATTTCACTCTAAAATAACCACAAATTTTTGCTAATGGACTGTTGTATGCAGGTTGAACACTACAAGCTTTCACAGCTTAGAATAGGATTAGACAAATCCACTAAACTACAATCTTACACAGATGTTTATACGTACTTTTTATTACAGTAACTACAAAAAGCAACAGTATTACCCAAAGATCTGACAGCATCAAAGCATTTAGTACTGTGTGTTGCTGAAACTGTATTATCTATAGCTAGTAGTTCACATGATACATGTCAAGAAGCACTCCTGAGGTCAGCATTGTGTCTTAACCAGTTAAGCTGCTGCCTGCAAGTTCCATTAACACTAACAGTCTGTATTGACCTCTGCTCCCTTAAAGCTACCAAAATTAGAAACACGAAAGATATTAACCTTTGAATTCTAGCTGACCTTCCCAAGCTCTGAGCACTGAGAGAAGTGAGACTGGGGAGAGAAAAATGTTCAAGATTGAGAAACTGTGTGTTGCTGAGACAGAAACCTCTTGCACTCTACTTAGCACACAGCAGTTTCGGAAATGATTTTTCCCTTGCCTGGCTCCCCAGTATGTTGCAGGCTACCTTAGGTCTAAATTTCTATTCCAGACTTGCTTTTTACTTAGAAAAGCATTCTAAGTATAGGCACAAACATGACATGCAACATGATAGATTTATTCACAAAGTGAGGAAAATATACCTACACATGTGGGCCTCGTTCAAGGAGAGTGGGCCAGGAAAGGTAAAGAGAGACTTTCATACGCTGCTTGCTCTGGGACCATGTGGAGACAGAGCTTAGAAAGGGATGTGTTTACGTGCTCCTGCCCTCAGGTCCCAGATAAGGAGAAGTGAAGGGATCATCCATCAACGGGTGAGTGGATGAAATTGCGGGGAGTGGAGGAGGTGAGGCTTCCAACTCATGAACTTAGTTTAGCTACTTGCTTGCCTTATCCCATATCTACCTTGACCACCAACTGCAAGATGTTTGTTACCTGTCTATTAATAGTCATCTGGAATAGAACAATAAATATTTTTTTCACAAAATATTGGCTTATATAAATAAAAATACTTACATGGACATTGCCTGTCTGTACTTATGGATATCAATTCAAATAATCAAACCCAAAAACTCTAACTTAAATTTCAGTTTCAGTTGGATAAATACCTACAACATCATATTTGGATCATATAAGTAAGAAAATGATTCCATTTTCTGTTTAACAAATGCTAACTGCTGACTTTACAACTTAGGAAACTTATGTTTATCTTACCATATAAATAATTTTTGCTTAAGAAATCCAGGGACTGACCCCAAGAAAGTTGGTTAAAACTGGAACCTCAGCTACAGAAAGAATTTGTAGCTATAGGCTGTAAAAAGCCAAAACCAAAGTCGTGTGTACCACTAGAACTTTCACCCATTAACCATAGTCATGAACCAATCAGAACAGTCACAAAACAATTCCTCATTTGCATATCTATGGACCAATTCTGAGAACTTCCCTTTTGTTGCTCATAAAAACCTCAGATATCTTCCCCTAATGACCACTCCATTTTGGATCCCTACTGGCACTTCCAGGTGCTTTCTCTTTTGCTTTACCTTTCTCTAAATAAACTTCCTTTATCTTGTTTACATTTCCTTGTCCATGGACCAAGATCTTTGTGGATGTGAAACAAAGAATCCAACTGAAAGAAAAGAACTGTTAAAATAAAAACAAACTGGGGCCCTGCCATAGCACAGTAGGTTAATCCTCTGCCTGCAGCTCCAGCATCCCATATGGGAGCCGGTTCGAGTCCCAGCTGTTCCACTTCTGATCCAGTTTTCTACTATGGCCTGGGAAAATAGTTGAAAATAGCCCAACTCCTTGGGCCCTTGCACCCACATGGGAGACTAGGAAGAAGCTCCTGGCTCCTGGCTTCAGATCGCCACAGCTCCAGCCATTGTAGCCATTTGGAGAGTGAACCAACGGAAGGAAGATCTTTCTCTCTTGTCTCTCCCTCTCACTGTCTGTAATTCTACCTCTCAAATAAAATAAATAAAATCTTAAAAAATAAAATGAAATAAAAAATAAAATAAAATAAAATAAAATAAAACATAATAACTATAACATTTCTAAAACTTAAGTGGAAAGAAAATTCTTCAACATCATCATCAGAACCAACCCTGAACATCTGCAGAATGAACTCATTGTCTCTTTTTCTACCCTCCTCCTGCAGCTTCCCCTGGCTCTGTAGAAGTCCTTTCTGCTGGCTTATTTGACAGATAAGCACATTTTGTATCCAGACATCACTCATTCCCCAAGACTACTGGCATCTTGAAGAAAACCCTTCTTCATGTCAACACTAATTTCTGATGAATTGGGTAGCTAAGTGGTGAGCACAAAGCCCCTGATTATTTGTTAGGTAACACTTTTACTGTTTACCGAAAAAACTGTCATCACAGGCCGGCACCATGGCTCACTTGGTTAATCCTTCGCCTGTGGTGCCAGCATCCCATATAGGAGTTGGGTTCTAGTCCCGGTTGCTCCTCTTCTAATCCAGCTCTCTGCTGTGGCCTGGGAAGGCAGTGGAGGATGGCCCAAGTGCTTGGGCCCCTGCACCCACGTGGGAGACCAGGAGGAGGCACCTGGCTCCTGGCTTCGGATCAGTGTAGCTCTGGCCGTAGTGGCCACTTGAGGGGTGACTCAACGGAAGAAAGACCTTTCTCTCGTCTCTCTCTCACTAACTCATCTGTCAAAGAAAAAAAAAAAAAACTGTCATCAGGAATGGGTGTTTTGTGCAATATTTAAGATGCCACTTGGTTCCCTATAATCCTTATTAGTGTGTCTGGGTTCCAATCCTGCTCTGCTTCCAATACAACTTCCTGCTAGCATGCTTGCTGAGTACTAGAAGTTACAGGTTAAGTATTTGGACCCATGTGGGACATAGCCAGATGGAGTTTCTGGCTCCTGGTTTTGGTCTGGCCCGGCACTGGTTAGTGTGAGCATTTGGGAAGAGAACCAGTGGATGGAAGATTAATATCTCTCTTGTTGTGTCTTCCATAAATAAATAATAAATTAATAAAACTTCAAAATCGTTAAAGGCCACATGCGTTTATCCCACATTTTCTTCTGGAAATTTTATATTTTGGTAGATAGCATTTCATAGTACAATCCATTATAAGCTAATCTTTGTGAAAGGTGTCAGTTCTATGTCTAAATTATTGTTTTTGAAATAATCAGACATCTAATTATTCCTATATCACTTACTGAACAGATTGGCTCTTCTCCATTGAGTTGCTTTTGCTCTTTTGTTGAGATCAGTTGGATAACTTTGTGAGAGTTTATTTCTAGTTTCTTCATTTTGTCCTACTTATCTATATATTTATACTTTTGCCAATACCAGACTGCTTTGATTAGTCTAACTTTTAAGTAAGTCTTCAAACTGCATACCATATGTTGAATTTTTAACTAGCTTACTATATTTGGAGTAAATTCCACTTGGTCAAGGCATATAATTCTCTTGATTTATTGTTGGATTTGATGTGTATGTCTATAAGAGATATAGATCTCTTTTTCCCTCTATTGTCATGTCTTTATCTGCTTTGAGTATTAGTGTAATGCCAACTGCATGAGTAAGAATTACTCCATCTGATTTATTTTATAGATGAGACTATGAAGAATATTTATCATTTTTCAATTAAATATTGATGGAATTCAGCATTTGGGCCCAGTGTTTTTTGTTTTGAAGTTGTTAGTCAATGACTTAAGTTCTTTAATAAATACAACATTATGCAGATTATTTTCCTGTAGCCTGCCTTCCTTCCTTCCTTTCTCTCTCTCTCTTTTCTTTTTTTTCTTTCTTTTCTTTCTTTCCATCTTTCTTTCCTTCTGTCTTTCTTTCTTGGATGTTCTTTGAAAAGCAGAATAACAAGGCAAAGAGAAGGTAGGGGAGATATTCTATCTGTTGGTTCACTTCCCACATGGCCGCAGTGGCTGAGGCTGGGCAAGGTGGAAGCAAAGATCTGGATCTTCCATATGGGAGCCAGAGGATGATGAATTTGAGCCATTGTCTGCTGCTATCCCAGGAACATTAGTAGGGAGCCAGATTAGGGGTGGAGCAGGTGGCACTTGAATCCATCTCCTATGGGATGCCAGTGTCTCAGGCAGTGGCTTAACCCACTGTGCAAAAATACCAACTCCTGTAAGTTTTATTTTGCAAAGAAGGATCTAAGTTATTAAATCTAAGGTATGATTTAGTCTTATAAAGTCTTTGTTATATAATGTTGATGGGATCAATGGTGATGTTCCTTTCTTATTTGTGATATTGGCAAAATTTGTTTTCTGTTTCTTTTTCTAGTTGACTTAGCTAGAAACATCAATTTTATTGATCCATTCAATCAGCTGCTATACTGATTCTCACTAGTCTACCATTTTCAATTTCATTAGCTTCTGTTTTTTTAAAATTTCATTTATTTTACTTGGTTTATGCATTACTTTAATTTTAGATACAGGGAGGCATACAGACAGAGAAAGCTCCCATCTGCTGGTTGAAACTTCAAATGTCTGCGATGGCCAGGAATGGTCTGGGCTAAAGCCAGAAACCAGAAAGTCAACCTGCATCTTCCATGTGAGTTGCAGGAATCTAACTACATTGGCCTGTGCCACTGCTTCCCATGGTCTGCATTGATAGGATGCTGGAATTGAACCCAGAAGCTGGAATCAAATCTAGGCATTTCAACATGCGACCTGGACATCTTAATTGTTAAGTCAAATGCCTGGCCCTAAAATTGCTTTGGTTTCTATAGTCATGGAAATGGAGGATTCCTGAATTAATTCATGGAGTTATTATTTTCTAACATCTTTTCAAGGCTGTAAATTTCCTTCCTAGCACTTCTTTTGCTTCATTATAAAAATTGTAATAAATTATATTTCATTTTAATTGAAAATATGTTCATCTCATCTTGAGGCTTTGTCTTTGAGCAATTCATAATTTAGGAAATTGTTGTTTTATTTCCAAATATTTTATTTCCAACTATTTTTTTCATTCTTTCTCTTAATGATTTCAAATTTAATTTCTTTATATTGTGAAAAAGTTATAATATTTTTATGCTTTCAAATGTCTTATGTTATATCTTTTTATGCCCCAAATGTGATCTATTTCTGTTAATACTCTATGTGATCTTTGGGAGAATGTGCATGCTACTGTTGTTTGGTGGAGTCATCTAAAAATTAAAAGTAACTAAAGTTTATTAGTGATGTTGTTCAAGTCATTTATATCCTTATTGATTTTCTCTCAGGTTGCTCAATCAGTTGCTGACAGAGTGGTGTTGAAGTTTCCAAATGAAGTGATGGATTTGTTTATTTACCTTTCAATTCTTTCAGGTATTGCTCATGCATTTCGATCGTCTTTTATAAAGGGTATACAGTTTAAAGTCACATCTCAAGGCTTCTTAAGTGAATCCTTTATCTTTATGTAATGCCCATTTGTATCCCTAATTATATTCCTTTTTCTGAAGTCAACTTCATTCTAAATTAATGTGCCTATTTTTGCTTTCTTTTATTGTCATTAGACTAATATTAATTTTCCCAATTCCTTAATGTAATATTTAAAATAAAAGTGGTTTACAGGCAGCACATGATTGAGTTTTTCTTACTTGTTATGCATTTTATGAATTAACTTCATCTCTTGCCTTACCACATCAATTATACTTTTCTCTAAAAAAGTTCAAGTGTTTACTGCTAGTTGCATATGTATATATATAAATACACACACACATTTCTTGCAAGTCTGTCTTCCTTCAAATACTAAACTGCTTTACATATGCTGCAGGTGCCTTCTAACAAAATGCCTTCAACATGCTCCATTAAAAATAATAATTATTCACAATTTTAAATTAAGTGCATGCCTATTATTTCTTTTTAGTGAAGGGAAAATAAACAACTGTTAGAAAGATAACACAAGTCAATGGGATTTTTTTCTTTGGATGTAGAGAAATATGTAGAGTTACTATGATCTTTTAAAAAATGTTTAAATAGTAAATATTGATTAGGGAGTATTATTTTTTTAAATATTTTATCTATTTATTTGCAAAGCAGAATTACAGAGAGGCAGAGAAAGAGAGAGAGATAGAGAGAGAGAGAGGTCTTCCATCTGGTGGTTCACTCCCCAGATGGCTTCAATGGCCGGAGCTGGGCAGATCCGAAGCCGGGAGCCAGGAGCTTCTTCCAGGTCTCCCATGTGAGTGCAGAAGCCCAAGGACTTGGGCCGTCTTCTACTGCTTTCTCAGGCCGTAGCAGAGAGCTGGATCAGAAGTGGAACAACTAGGACTCAAACTGGCACCCATTTGGGATGCTAGTACTGCTATGCCACAGTGTTGGCCCCTAGGAAGTATTATTTTTAAGGACAGGATCTAGGACCATTCCCGGATTTAGAGAAATTTCAGTTGACATATCTGTCCTTGGGTTTTCAGTTTCTAGAACATTCCCTGAACATAAGCACTAGTTTATGAAAAACATATATTATAAAAATGTTGAAATTTTAATAATCCTCTGTTAAATATAAAGGAAATATTATGCAAATATAGTATGGTTTTACTTTGGCAATTTAAAAATCAACTTAATGGATAAGAAACACATGCATCTTTGGCATCTTTGCAAATGGGTAATTCAATTAATGAATAAACCATTTTTTCAGGTTATAAAGTCCTGGAGCCATATAATGTCTATTCCAAAAATGAACATTTATCAATTTAATTGCTTCTATGTTTTATAAAATTAACATAAGGCATCATAATTTAGATTAAAAGCCTACATAAATAGTAGCTTTTTATTATAACCTATAAACATAATTCTTATTTATTGTAATATGATATAAAGTCAATGACATTTAAGTTACTTCTCTAGTTTCAAGAAATGAAAGTTTATTAGAGATTAGATAGGAAACTCTACCATTTAAGAGAGACATATTTCTTTATAGAACATTATTGGTCCAAGGACAGCTTTTTTTTTTTTTTAAGATTTATTTCTTTATTTGAAAGTCAGAGTTACACACACACACACAGAGAGAGAGAGAGAGAGAGAGAGAGAGAGAGAGAGACGTCTTCCATCCTCTGGTTTACTCCTCAGTTGGCTGCAATGGCCAGAGCTGCGCTGATCTGATCCCAGGAGCCAGGAGCTTCTTCTGGGTCTCCCACAAGGGTGCAGGGGCCCAAGGACTTGGGCCATCTTCCACTGCTTTCCTAGGCCACAGCAAAGAGCTAGATTGGAAGTGGAGCAGCCAGGTCTTGAACTGGCGCCCATATGGGATGCCAGCACTGGAGGCAGCGGCTTAACCAGCTATGACACAGCACTGGCCCCCCAAAGACAGCTTAATGTACTACATTTTAAATGTTACAGATATTTTGAAAATAAGATATCTTTGAACAACAAAATGTGGAATTTCACAACTCAAACACATTTGTATTACAAGTCTAGAGATGTGAGAATTCAAGTTGTTTAATCTTACTCACACACTGAATTTTGATGATTAGAATTCCAATCCTTTTTTAATCCTATGAATTTTATACTTTGCCAATTACTTGCTACATTTGTGTTTCAAACATAAAAATACAACAAACAACAAATTCCCAGAATGTGTACTATTGATATTGTAGTTCCATCACCCTTCCTCAAAGCTCTCTATTGCCTCAAATGAGCATAAATCAGGAATTCTTAAGGGGAGATTTCAGCCACTATGAGATACATTGCATTGTGTGGAGATGTTTCTGATTATTATGAATGCATAAACACAATGAGTGCATAAAATTTGGAGTAGGGTTACCACTGACATCTAATGCTAAGGACCTTAAAATTCACATGACAACACTCACAATTAAGAATGATCTGGCCCCTATATACTAATTGAGTGGAGGCTGAGATATCCTGCCATGAGCTGCTTTTTTTCCCCCCCTTCAATTATCAGGTGTCAAAATCACTATTAGTTTTCATCTCCTATGCCAACTCCAGTTACTCAGTAGTTATTACCTGGAGCCTATGCTGGAAACAAAAATGGAATGGTTGTGTTCAATTTGCTTAGAGAGAAGGAATGGCTTTACTTTGCTATGCTTTTGCAGCATGGAAAATAATCTTTTTAAAAACTTTAATGTCATTCCTTATTTCATACTGCTGAAGTTACAGGTTTTCTGCATTTGTCACTTTTTAAAAGCCTTGCTCCTAAACACACCCTGTAGGTTATTTTTGTGAAAATATCTTTTAAATTTGTGTTAATATGGATCCTTCACATGAGTAGCTTTTTGTAGATTAGACATGGTGCATATAAATAACCTTCACTGTGTTTCTCAAAGTCTCAGTGATGAGAGAGGAGTTTTGTTTCTTCAAATGCATTTCCAATTTGCTCTGGACTAATGTTTCTAGAAATACACCAAAAACAAAATAAATAAATAACCACAGAATTGATCATGAAAAAGAGAACCCAAGGTCATCTTTTTAAACCACTAGAATCATCAGTCTTATGAAAGCTCTTTCAAATTTTAAAAAACGTTTTAAAACACTTATTTGTAATTATTGGATCTATATAAATTATATATCAATTTTCATGGACCAGCATACTTTGAAGGTTGTAGACTTTTTAAAAATAGGACCACATTCGGGAAGGCAGTGGAGGATCGCCCAATTGCTTGGACCCCTGCACCCGCGTAGGAGACCAGGAGGAAGCACCTGGCTCCTGGCTTCAGATGGGTGTAGCTCCGGTCGTGGCGGCCATTTGGGGGGTGAACCAACAGAAGGAAGACCTTTCTCTCTGTCTCTCTCACTGTCTAACTCTATCTGTCAAATAAATAAAAAAAAATAGGGCCACATTTTGAATATTGTAGACTTTTAAAAATTTTTTCTTCTATTCTTCACTTGACAAATGCTTCAGCCTTCTCAGGGTCATCATGCACTGTACTGGGCTCCAAAAATACAGACATAAAAGTCAGTCTTGATCTTGAAAACCTTCTTAATATAGGAAAGGACTCACATATACACTCTCAATAGATGTGATAAGTAGTGGGACATCATGGGTAACAGGAAAGTATAGAGATTACAGAGAGAATCTGGGCTTGAAAAAACTGTATCACAAGAGTTTCTCTTATATAGGAACCATTGGGTAACTGAGGGAAAATCTATTTGCTAAACAGTGCATCTGTAACCCAAGCCTTTCACTCTGGAGATATTTGTCAAACACACCTGTTACCACACTGATAAAGTGTTGACTATTTCATGTATATTTTCAATACCACAAAATAATTGTCATAATTGCCACTGGGCTAACTTATTTCCTTTAATTGTATCCTAAATTGTTTAATTATATTAGATGCCCAACAGACTTGCAAAATAGCACAAACACAGAGTGAATTCTCAAGGAAGAATGTATTGCAATACACCTTTGCTATAGTAGTCTTTATTGGTAGTAGTCCATCCAACCCTGAAATCAAGATTTGGTGCCTGTGACAGGCAAGACACTTAAAGTGGTATTTTTCTACAAGTATTGCACAATGACAATGCGGGCATTTTAGGAAGTTTATTATCTTTCCCAAAACGGGGACCATTTATAATTTATCTACTGATTTAACACTGATAGAAAGAAATGCATGTGCTTTTCTTGATTCCAATTACCTCTCTTTATCTTTAATAGCTGCATTCTCAATTAATCTTTTTTGATGACTTGTACTTTTAATGACTAAACAGTACTATTCACACACATTTTCCCTGTGAAATATGTTGGTTTTAAAATACAAGTCTGTGTTGGGCTGAAATATCGTTGAAAAATGTTTGCTAGAATTAGAATTTCACAGGATTAATGCCCTGTAATTCTGAAGCAAACACTTTTAATTGCCATTGCACAATAGATTAATTGAACTTTAATTTCAATGTGACATCTCCTTCAATAAGTTTAGGCATCCTAGGTAGTAAAATCATTTTTTTAAACATGGGAAGCTTTTCCTATTTCTATTTTCATGATCTTTGACTACGTTACTCCAAAATGGAAATAATATATAAGAGGAATACTCTGTTCAGATGAAATAGAATTATATGTCAATAGATTATTATTTGATTAATGTTGGGATGTGACCAAATCTTAGTGTATTTTTTGAAAGGCAGATAAAATATAAAAACAAAAAGTTGGCCAGCGCTATGGTGCAGCAGGTAAAGCCATGGCCTACAGTGCTGGCATCCAATAGGGGCACCGGTTTGAGTCCCTGCAGCTCCTCTTCCGATCCAGCTCTCTGCTATGGCCTGAGAAAGCAGTAGAATATTTCCCAAGTCCTTAGGCCCCTGCACCCACATGGGGACCTGGAAGAAGCTGCTGGCTCCTGGCTTCAGACTGGCTCAGCTCCAGCAGTTGAGGCCATTTGGGGAGTGAACCAGTAGATGAAAGACCTCTCTCTCTCTCCGTGCCTCTGCCTCTCTGTAACTCTGCCTTTCAAATAAATAATTAAATAATTCTTTGAAAAAAAAAAAAAAAACAGTAATGTGGACAATGAAACCTGATAGTATGATTCCAAGAAAGTAGCCATCTGAATAGTTGAATATGGAAACATAAATTTTTATTCTTATTATTTGAGCTATCTCAATTTGCATGTTCTGCTGAATTATGAATGTATAAATTTAAAGTATATGATATATATTTGTTTATAGTTTATCGTGGTATACTGGCTCCCACAAGATGCATGTCTCTGGGTAATTAGGTTTTTCTTTTGCCAAGGTTTGTACCCATGTTTTAAGACTAATCTTAGTCCAGTGTAAAGAGAAAATAGAAGTCAGAGGACATATTGGGCATGTTTAGAAATGGAGGTTAAGATATCAGCTGAGAAAGAATGGAATATCAGTGCCACTGTATGTTAGCATTGACTAGCTTGCTCCCTCCAAGATCATCCTGAAGTTTACCCTTAAATACTGAAATTTACTTCCTATTGCCTGTTGCCAAAGGTTTGAGGACCATTGATCCTCAACACCACCACCACCCTGCTCAACTCTTTCACCTCTTAAAGATGCCTAGGTTTACCACCTGCCCAAAAGTGCTCCTTTCCGCCAGCACAAACGGTGGCCCAGAATGAGATGCTGCTCCTGATTTTGTAGTGGTTTAGTAATGTGTTGCTCCTCTCACAACTGGTAGCATCAGTAGAACAAATGAGATACAAAATGTGAGAGTGTTTCACTCAATGCAAATTCTTGGAGTCTTAATAGAATTTTTTTCTTATTCAAAGACATTATTTATGGCTATAAATTTTCTTAAAATGTATCCTAACTTTTTACTTTAAGTTAGTTTGAAAGTCAAGGAAGTTTAAAAGAAAAATACAGATAGTTCTGTTATCTTTCATTCAACTTCTCCTAATAACAATATCTGATATAGGCATGGCACATTGTCCAAACTGAGATATTGACAATTACTTACCATTGACTCAGGGATATATATCTTAACCAAATTTCATGAGTTTTGTCATGTGCTTTTTGTATATTTCTTTATATGAACATTTAACACATATGCAGATTTGAGTAACCAGTACCACACTCAGACTACTTTTCACCATGACTGAAGTTACTTCCAATAATCCATTAACAGTCATATGGCTTCCCATTATTAACATCAAGCAAGCATGGGGTCAGCATTTTAGGGTAGTGAGTAAAGCCACCATCTGTGACCCAGCATCCCATATGGGTGCTGGTTCGAGTCCCAGCTGCTCCACTTCCTGTTCAGTTCCTTATTGATGTACCTGAAATTATTCTCATGCAAGCTGCATTTGAGTTTTCCTCCATAAACATGGATTAAAATAATAACGGCATGAAAATAATGAATGGAAAATTGATACATCCAGTATCAGAAAATTGTATCACTCACTGTAAATACTATGGCCTCAATATTAAGAAATTGGAAGTAATTGACCTGAAGTAATAAAAAGAAGTTACAAAATACATTTTCTGGACCCTCTTACTCTGACATTTATTTTATTTCGATTTCAATATGTATATTTAATGACCTTTCTATGTTTAATTCAGTTTCCACAAATAATTTTTAACAAACAAAGCAAAAAAATAAGAATCTATTGTAGGTTTCCACTAATGAGTAAATTAAGTCTATGAATCTTCTGGTATGGTGCCTGGAGCTCTTTGACCCTGAAAATATTATAGAGGATGAAAATAGCTCCTCTTCACTAACAAGCATAATAAATATAGCTTAATGAATATCGAAGTATTTATATTATCTCCCTAAGAAAGTGTAATGAAGTAATTGAAAAATGATATATTCTATAATATCTCCTAAACCAAACACTAATATTATTAAGTGTTACAGAACATGACAGAAATTATAAAATGTATTCATGGTAAGGGTAGTAATGATAATATTGACTTAAAATAGGTATTTAAGTTCAACAAATAATTCATATTCACCTGTTATTCATATAACAAATGTTTTTTTGAGAGATACAAGTTGTTGCAGGGTGGGGAAATTAAAAAGAGAACAATTTTTATGAAACATATAAGAAAAATTATTATTTCAAATATAAATTTTAGTATGGCTCTAGTTTATACACATAAGATAGAGTTAGAAAAGTTATAAAATAAATTTAAAATTTTAAATTGCAGGAGAGGACAAGAAAACTAAGAAAAAATTAAATGAATATCCATTAAGAAAAAGCAAAATAAAAAGACCTATAAAATAAAAATTGAAATAAATAAAACTGCAAAAGAGGAGTATTTTTCATATATAAATACTTTGATTAGACAATTTGTCCTTTTGTTGAAGGTGACAGATGGAGAAGATGGAAGCCAAAGAGTGAATGAGAAGGAGAGAGCTCTATAAAAAGGGAAAGTGGAAATATGAGACTTACAAATGCCAGACAGACCAGAAAGGACTAAAGTGTCTGGAATTCTACAACATATGCTGTAAAGTAGAGGTAGATTCATTAGTAAGTTATCAAAATAAATAAATAAATAAACCATATCATTGAAGATGATGTCGGAATGCTGGTGAAATCTGGCAGTGACATGAAAAGATATCTCAGGTGGGATGTGCCGACAGATGGAATAGAAAAAAGATGAAAACGGCTCACTGAGAAAAAGTTTGTTTTTAAAAAATACCCGAATATTCTTTCAAAATAGTTTGTGGTCATACTTTCAGAAAACTTACATGAAAACCTTTTGAGAAAACAAAGCTGTCAGAAATAGAAAAGGATGATACAAATAATAAACACTCAATGCTTATGAAAGACAGTAAGTAAATATAGCCCGATCCTTCCTCCTGCCACTTAAAAAAGGCCACTGTGGATGGTCCCATTAAGTGTATGGACTCTGCTTGTCTGTCGGGATAAAAGAAGAAACTAGACTTCAGGGTGAGGACATCAAAGGAAGATTTAAAAATCTGTGCATTCATGTGTTAAACACTGACTGAATCTGTTTAGGATTCTTAGTCTAGGAACCTTTATCATTTCTTAGTCAAGGAAATATTATATAGCATCATGTTTCTCAACTATATTATCCCCAAGGAAATCATACATATCAAAATTTGGATGTATAAAGACAGATTTGAAAAGAACAGCATTTGTGAAAGATTACAAATCGGCCTACACAGAGCTATATATAGATAAGGACACACAGAGTAAAATACCGTGGTGATCCAGCAGTGCGTCTCATTTGAGCCACCATCGGTCCTTACTTCACGGGAACTGCGGGAGTTGCTAAGGAGGGTCTAGGGTAAGCTGAGTATGCGCCTGCCTTCAACGCTCAAAACTTGTTTGTGTTTCAAGACTCTCAAGGTTGTGCTCCCTGTTTTACCCTGTGAAACTGAAAATTAATACAAGACGGCTGTGAACAACAAGTTTTGTCAGGTGTTGGTGGCGGCGGATCACGCTTTTAAAATGCAGCTTACCTTGGTGCATACAATAAAGGAATTCGTCAACACTTAGTGATAAATTATATTTTCATGAGTTAAATAATACTTTCTATATATTAAGGAATAGTTATCCTGAGTCTTCAGGTCTGACAAATGCTGTTCTTTTCAAATCTGTCTTTATACATCCAAATTTTGATATGTATGATTTCCTTGGGGATAATATAGTTGAGAAACATGATGCTATATAATATTTCCTTGACTAAGAAATGATAAAGGTTCCTAGACTAAGAATCCTAAACAGATTCAGTCAGTGTTTAACACATGAATGCACAGATTTTTAAATCTTCCTTTGATGTCCTCACCCTGAAGTCTAGTTTCTTCTTTTATCCCGACAGACAAGCAGAGTCCATACACTTAATGGGACCATCCACAGTGGCCTTTTAGATAAAGAAGAACTCTATAACATATTCCTATGCTAATGTAGAGTCATATCACCTTTTCAAATTTTTATTTATTTATTTATTTGAAAGACAGAGTGATAGAGAGAGGGAGAGACAGAGATCTTCCATCAGCTGGTTGCTCCCCAAATTACCTCAATGGCCAGGACTGAGGCAGCCCAAAGCCAGGAGTCTGGAGTTCCATCCAGGTTTCCCACATGGGGGCAGTGGCCCAAGCACTTGGGCCATCTTCTGCTGCTTTCAGAGGTGCATGAGCAGCGGGCTGGGTTATGAGCACCAGAGCTGGGACTTGGAACTGGTGCTCCAATATGGAATGCCAGTGTCACAGGCAGTGCCATCCTCCACTGCACTCCCGGGCCACAGCAGAGAGCTGGACTGGAAGAGGTCCCGGTTGGTGCGCCAGATTCTGTCCCAGGTGCTCCTCTTCCAGTCCAGCTCTCTGCTGTGGCCGGGAGTGCAGTGGAGGATGGCCCAGGTCCTTGGGCCCTGCACCCGCATGGGAGACCAAGAGGAAGCGCCTGGCTCCTGGCTTCAGATCGGCACAATGCGCCAGCCACAACACGCAGGCCTTAGCAGCCACATGGGGGGTGAACCAATGGAAAAAGGAAGACCTTTCTCTCTGTCTGTCTCTCTCTCATTGTCTAACTCTGCCTGTCCAAAAAAAAAATACAGGAAGGAAGTGACATCTATTTGGAAACTTTGTTATAAGCTGCATTTAAATTTTATCCTAAATTTTTAAAAATATTAAATAATACTTTCTATATATTAAGGAATAGTTATCCTGAGTCTTCAGGTCTGACAAATGCCGGCACTTCAGGCCAGGGCTTTAACCTGCTGCGCCACAGTGCTGGCCCCACATTATTGTATTATTTTTCTTGATATTATTCTACCATATTGCAACATTTATATATTTTCCTTTTAAAAGCTTTTAAGAGACACAAAATGATTCTTTCAGAAAATAAGTGTGACTGTTTTTCGAAATTCTGGGTACTAAGCTATGCTGATTCCTTGCTGTATCAAAATTCCTCCACAAACCGGTTTCTAGAAGATCTTCTCATGTCATTTATGTGTGAAATTTATTTATGGTATTTGATTTCACTATGGTTTTTATACATACATATATGCTACACCTTTTGGGTACAGCTGATTTACACCCCGGGGAACTTATTCTATCCATGATGAAGTATGTAGCAGTGAACAAACGGACAGGCCAGTTTTTAGCAGAAGACTTTTATTGCAAAGAGCAAAGAGAGATTGAAAAAGCAGAGGGAAAGCTCCAGGGGTTGGGAGGGGCTTCTTCAGAAGGAAAAGACAATAGAAGGGGAGCGATCTGGGGATTGTATGTCCACTGGGAAGTTTGTACAATACGTTTAAGAAAACCATTTCCTGTGTGGGGAGCCTTGTTATCGCCCATTCCTGCAGTTGTGGTTGTGATTGTTATAGGACAGAACACAATTGCTATCTTGGACCTGTTGGCAGCAGGTGTGACATGGGGGGAACTGTGCCTCTTTACCATACTCCTCAGACTGATTGACTGGCCTTCTGGGTGACCTTGGCACCAGAGCTCGTTTTTCTCCTAAAAAATCAACAGGATTCTGTGTGTCTCTTTTATTATCACACTTCTTTAAGCTCGGGCCGATTTCCCAGCTAGGATAAGAAAATATCCCACATTACAAGAGGGGCCCTTTCTTTTTTCTACCATTTTCCACTTCCTCTCTGACTTCTTTCACTTTGTTATTGGCAATAAAGAAAGAACTAAAAGCTGAGAACAAGGTCAAGCACTGGGCCTAGCAGTTAAGACACCCGGGTTCCTGATCAGAATGCCTGGGTTCCATCCTTGGCTTGGGCTCCTGACTCCAGTTTCCTACTAAATGCAGACCTCCATAAATAGCAGTGGTGATCCAAGTAACTGTGTTCCTGCAACTCATGTGTGAGGTCTGATTGAAAACCAGCTCCTGGCTTTGGCCCAGTTCACCCCTGACTGTTGCAGACATCTGAGAAGTTAACCAATAGATGGGATTTATTTCTCTCTTCTTCTCTCCCTAATAATTTTAAAAATTCATTAAAACATGTGTATATAAATTAAGAGATTGGTTCGAAGAAAGTTAAAGAATTTGAATATTTAGTACCTGATTTCAAAACTGTTGCTTATTTAGTTTTTTTTAAAAAAATATTGAATTCATTTTATCTGGAAGTCCTTATTTTTTATTACCTAAGATTGGATATTTGCTGTTGAGTGTGATCCATTTTAATGTGGCATGACACATTTTTATTCTTTAACATTAGTCATTTCTTTTGTTAGTAACTGCTAATCCATTTTGCTTTTCAGCTTCTCCCCTGGTCTTTGGAGAGTTCTCTTATCTTGTCATCTGCCTAAACCTTCAATGTCATCATGTTGCTGAACTATGCCCAGTCTCATCTCAGAAACATACCTTATCTCTAAACCATAGTCACTGCTTTACTTGACTTGTTTTTTTTCTAAAGCTGTGCCTTGGGTCTGATGTTGACAATTATTTTTCTACAATCAATTTTTGTATAATTTTCCTCACCAGCGCTGCAGAACTGATCAATGTTCAGTTCCTGTAACACAAGATTAATTATCTGCAATAATTTAAATGGAATTAAATTTGCTATCTCTTAACACATCCAACTAAAAAGAAAACATATGTGGAAACTTCATTATTAGTAGTGGCATTAACATTAAAAAGAGGAGAGAAGTAAGTCATGAAGATGGACATTGATATTTGAGAGTCATTGAGTTACTTGTCAACTCTTTCCATTACCTAAAGGAGTTATTTCCAAGGTATAAAATGTATTGGGGGCTGGCACTCTGGTGTAACAGATAAAGCCACTATCTGTAGTGCCGGCACCCCATATGGGCACCGGTTTGAGTCCTGGCTGCTCCACTTCTGATCCAGCTCTCTGCTATGGGCTGGGTAAGCAGTAGAGAATGGCCCAGGTCATTGGATCCATCCACGCATGTGGGAAACCTGGAAGAAGCTCTTGGTGCCTGGCTTTGGATTGGTTCAGCTCCAGTCCTTGTGGCCATTTGGAGAGTGAGCCAGCAGATGAAAGATCTCTTCTCCCTCTCTGTCACCCTCTCTGTAACTCTGTAAAATAAATAACTAAATCCCTAGAAAATAGAAATAAAATGTATTGGGATTAAATACGTGCTTCTATTAGATTTTTAAATTTGTTTGATTTTATTTAACCTGAAAAGCAAGATAAAATTTAGACTGAAGGATGATTTAATCCAAGAGCTAGAACTAGTCTCCATAGAAGTCACATGGTCTATTATTATATGGAATATCCTTAAGGAAGTGCTGAGTTTCCACAAGGCTGAGCAGTAACTTTTGCCACCTTTCTTTCTTTCTTCATGGTTTACTGCATGATAATCTGAATGTGTCCCATTATATTGGATCATACATTATGGTCTCTAATTTTACATGAGTCAAGGTTTAGTAAATGTGAAATTTATTCAGCATTCCTCAAAAAAGTTAGTAATAAAAGCTAATAATAAATAATTCAGGACATGTTACCTATAAAAAGAAAGCAATGCCAGTTTTTTTTCTTAATTTTATTTAAGCTACACAAATTTCATGTATTTCAGAGAAAAAGATTTAGGAACATAGTTATATTTCCTACCCTACCCTCACTCCCACACTTCTTCCACCCCCCTTTCTTATTCCCACTGTTAATTTTTACGAAGATCTGTTTTCAGTTTACTTTATACTCATAAGATTAAACCTACACCAAGTAAAGAGTTCAACAAATAGTGTGAAGAAGGAAACACTGTTCCTCAACAGCAGAGACAGGGCTGTAAGCAATCCTCAAAGCTCAAAATGTCCATTTCACTCCAGTTCATTACATTTCACGTACTCTATTATTTACCACAGATCAGGGAAACGTATGGTGTCTGTCTTTTTGGGACTGGCTTATTTCACTAATTATAATGTTTTCCAATTGCATCCATTTGGTTGCAAATGACAGGATTTCATTGTTTTTAAACACTGAGTAATATTCCGTTGTGTGTGTGTGTGTATATAAATATATATATATATATATATACACACACACAATAATTTCTTTATCTAGCCTTCAGTTGATGAACATCTGGGTTGATTCCATAGCTTGGCTATTATGAATTGAGCTGCAATAAACGTATGGGTACAAATAACTCTTTGATTTGCTGATTGCTTTTGGTTTGGGTAAATTTCCAGGAGTGAGATTGCTGGGACATAAGGTAGATCTATTTTCAGCTTTCTTTTTTTTTTTTTTTTTTTTTTTAAGATTTATGTATTTATTTGAAAGGCAGAGCTACAGAGAGGCAGAGGAGGGGGCGGGGGTCTTCCATCTGATGGTTCACTTCCTAGATGGCTGCAACTGCTGGAGCTGTGCTGATCTGAAGTCAGGAGGCAGGGGTTTCAGCCTGGTCTCTGATGTGGGTGCAGGGGCCCAAGCACTTGAGCCATCTTCCACTGCTTTCCCAGGCAACAGCAGAGAGCTGGATCAGAAGTAGAGCAACCAAGACTCAAACGGGCAGCCCATAGGAGATGCCAGCATGCAGGCAGCAGCTTTACCTGCTGTGCTTCAGTTCCAGCCCTCTATTTTCAGCTTTCTTAGGTATCGCCATACCATCTTCCACAATGGCTGTACCAGTTTACATTCCCCCCAACAGTGGATTAAGTTACCTTCCTCCAACATCCTCACCAGCACTTATTATATTTTCAGTTTTTTTATGAGAACTATTCTAACTGGGGTGAGATGAAACTTTTTTGGTTTTGACTTGCATTTCCCTGATCGCTAGTGATCTTGAGCATTTTTGCATGTTTCTGTTGGCCATTTGAATTTCCTTTCTTGAAAAATGCCTGTTCAAGTCCTTTGCTTATTTCTGAACTGGATTGTTGGCTTTGTTGTTGTTGAGTTTCTTGAGCTCTTTATATATTCTGGATAGTAATCCTTCATCAGTTGCATAGTTTGCTAATCTTTTCTCCCATTCTGCTGGTTGCCAGTTACTCTTTAATTTGCTGAGTGTTTTTTTTTTTTTTTTTTTTTTTTTTTTTTTTTTTTTTTTCAGGGCAGAAGCTTCTTAGTTTGATACATCCCATTTTTCAATTTTTGCTTTGATTGGTTGTGCTTCTGGGGTCTTTTCCAAAAAGTCTTAAGAAAAAGTTTTGAATTGTAGTGTTTTCAAATTTGCATAATGGAAATACTTTTGCAGGAGTTGATTTCAGATTACTAACATTCTCACATGTGGAGCTGGAAATTGATGCAAACAATTAACTTTTGGGAATTGTCCAAACTGATCTCACACACACTGCATGATATGTGTGTTCTGTTGACAGGAGATTATTCCACTCTCATTTGTGACAATTTTTATGTGAAATTCCAGCATAAAGCTTCTAAGCCTAATAGTCTGTCTTTAAAATATTTTCCTGCAATATTTAATAATTATTCTGTAAAAGTTTCCTCAGTATATGTTGCTAATTCTAATTATTTTTATGTTTACATCTCAAATGTTATTATCTACTGCATAGGCATACATGCTTTCTATTTATGTTTGGTTAGGAAAGAGGGTAGGTTATGGAGAGTAGAAGGGATGTGGTGGGTAAGGAACTTTCCTGCAATAAGGAAAATACATGTTTTAATACCACATACATAATACTATGCTGATGTCTTTCAACAGATTAGTTTGTATGGTTGTATAAGCATCACAGACAAAATCTAAATTTTCATTTATAAACCTCATGATAATTTGAAAAGCATAGATGTTAAATTAACACCTCTCCTCCTGTACATACCCATTCACCATAATCAACTAGAAAACAGTCATTTAAGTGTTTTGTAAAAGTTCAGAACAAATTGAAGACCTAAAGCAATTTACTCTCATGTGCATTCCTTTCCATGCTAGTGTTTTCTACTTAGCAAATTATGATTTTTCCTGTCTCATTAAGGTCAATTTAGTAAAGAACAGAGTGTTTGATTGCTGGTGGATTTGTCTTCAATACACTGCTCACATACAAAAATCAATTACACTTGGCTCATCCAATTCTTAAAAACAGCTTTAGATTGCTTTATAACTCCAATCTGTTTGTCAAATTACTCTGCCATTATCTTTGTGTTTACTAAGGCTAGGACAAAATTGTGCTTAAACATCAGTTTACTTTAATATCCTGAAGTTCAAAAAAAAAAAAAAGACAAATGAACAAACACTATGCAAATAGGGATCTAGAAATGAAAATTTCTCCTTGCTTTATACTTAAATCTATTTCTACTTATTTAAAATAATACCCTTTATATGATGTGAATGGGCAGTAGATTATATTAACATATTAAGTAATTTAAAAGAAAAACCCAAGAATCTTCATTTTACTATCTGGACCTGCAACCAGGAAAAATAATGAAATTTTCCTGTCAATCAGCTTTGTTGTGAACCAGGAGCTAAAACAACAATTCATGGATTATTGTATAAATCTCTTAAGTGCACAACCACACCTTCCTCCACTTCATCAATGCTGCCATCAAGATAATTTTATATTTTTATCGATCTATTCACCTCCTTCTTCCCCTCGTCCAGGGACAGAATTTCTACCAAATGAGCTTCATGCTCAGACTGTGAAGGTCAGCAAAGAAATGAGTTGAAATGAATGATTCCTTCAGTCTTTTACTTGTCTCTTCATTCATTCATCTAAAATGTTTTTGAGTATTATTTATTAAAGAATTTCAAAATAGTTGTGACACAGAGAAAACATACGATCATTGCACTTGATATGCTTACATGCCTGTGTGTTTATTTATGTTGTCCTCTTATTGATCAGGCTACTTTAACAAATATATTTTATAGTCCTTTATCTCCAAAGCCGTGTGTGTGTGTGTGTGTGTGTGCATCCAGATGAAGGGCCGACACTTCTCATCTGTGTTTCATAGCCTCCTTTTTCTCCCTCCAACCTTCTCCACCTGGGCACAGAGGAGGACCTCTGCGAATGTCTGTCAAGTGGATGGATGAGTGGAATATTCAATACATTCCCCCTTTCTTTTTTTCAAGATTTATTTATTCATTTGAAAGACAGAGTTTACAGAGGGAGAGACAGAGAACTTCCATTCACCTGCCCACTCTCCAAGTGGCTGTATTGGCTGGAGCTGGGTCTATCTGAAGTTAGGAGCTTAAAACAGGAGCTTCCTCCAGGTCTCCCACATGGGTACAGGGACCCAAGCACTTGGGATATCTTCTGATTTCCCAGGTACATTAGCATGAAGCGGGATCAAAGTGGAGTAGGTGGGACACAAACAGTGCCCAAATAGCACACTGATTCCACAGGTGTCAGCTTTACCTGGTATACCACAGCAATGGCTCACAAAGCTTTGTTTTTAAAACCATTTTATTTTCTTAGGATGCTTTCTTTTATTTTTCTCAAATACATTCTTCAAATGCTATTTAAATTCTAGTTTTCTCTTTGAAATATTCTCAGACTTTCTTTAGTGTCTGAATTTTCCTTTAAAATATCGAATCAAAGGCTGGCAGTGCATCATGGTGGGTTGAACTAGCAAGAACACCAGCATCCCATATGGGTGTCAGTTTGAGTCCGGCTGCTCCACATCCTCTGCTACTCATACAGGAGACTAGGATAGAGTTCCAAGCTAGTGGTTTCATCATGGACTAGCCCTGGACTGTTGCAGTTGATTTCTCAACTATGTTGCAGTGGATTGGTTTCTGAGAAGAGCGTGGTGGGGGCAAGAGGCACGGAGTCACCACACAGACCCCAGGAGTTGGGTGAAAGCGGGCTTGAGGCAAGCAGCCCGCTTTATTTCAGTTGGTACAGCTTATATAGCCAAGACCAGCCAATCCTGTCAAGGGGTGGTCTATGTCCCAACCAATCACAGCCTGTTGCCAGGCAGGCTCCATTGCCAAGTGGGATTCAAAGCCATCCAATCACAGCCTGTTGCCAGGCAGGGTCCGTAGCCAGGAGGGTTTCAAAGCCATTCCTGAGTAACTTGCCAGCAGCCACCTTGGCATGGCCTTCTCATTCTACCACATTGGACTTTGCAGCCTTTTGGGTAGTGAACTAGTAGAGGGAAGATCTGTCTCTTTGTATCTCCTACTCTTTTGCAACTCTTCCTTCTAAATAAATAGAATGCATCTTTAAAAAATAAAACAAACTACTGAATCAGTCTTTTGCATTTTCCCCCATAATTCAATATATACTCCTTTTTAAAATTTTTTATTAGTATAAAGAGAACAGGTTTTTTGCATTCTGTGTGTACAGTTCCAAGAAGACAACCACACTTCTCTCGCTCATCTGCTTCCCCACAATCCCCCTCTCTTCCTACCCTCTTTTATCAGTTTTTCCAAGGACAAAATTTTAATCCACTCTATTCACAGGCTTGCTTCACCACTAATCATAATATTCAATAAGTAAAAAGTAGGAAAACCACAGTTCCACAGGAGCATAAACAAGAGCTAAAACAGCATATATTATTGATCTCCTTTTATTTATCTCAGATACATTGCTAGGCGTTAAGGAGAAAATGCTGTAAATGCTGGAATCCATGTATAGACAATCTCCATGTAAATTTTCCCCTTTGTTGGGGGTAGGAAACCAACAATAACAAAACTCCAATGAATTATGTTTTCATTCACATCATAAACTTATTCAAGGTGTAAGTTGGGGAGGATCAGGACAACAAAAGTTCTATCTAGTCTTTCAGAATTCTAGGTTTCACACAGCAGTGGCTCCTAGAGTCTGCCTCCAAGTTCACTGTATTTTCTGCCTGTAGGTGGCAGAGGAGGGAAGAGGGAGTATGTAGACAGTTGTGCAAGAGGTTTTCAGGCCCAGGCCTGAAGGCAGAACACATTATTTGACTCCCCATCTATTGACCAGAGTTCAGTCACACGGCTTCTTCTAACTCCAAGAGAGGCTAAGAAATGTAGGCTAGTTATGAACCCATGTGGAAAAGGAAATCTATTTTGGCAAAAATAATGCACACGGCCACAGCCAATCCTTGGACTTATTCTCTTGGACTTATTGCCCCTATATAACTGAAATTTTGTATCTTTTGACCAATATTTCTCTAATAATGCAACCAGTACAAGTCCTTGTAACCAGAACTATTCTCAGCTTTTATGAATTCAACCTTTCTAGATTCCATATATAGTGGTGATCTCTTAGTATTTGTCTGTCTGTGCCTGTTTATTTAACTTTACATAATGATTCCCAGGTTTATCCATGTTATAGCAAATGATGAGATTTCCATTTAAAAAAACCCAAAACTAAATAGTATTCCATTTTGCATATACATTATACTTTCTTTATGCATTCATCAGTTGATGGGAATTTAGATGATTCCACATCTTGGCTATTATGAATAATGCTGCAACAAATATAGGAATGCAGATATAGTTTCAATATTCTGATTTCATTATCATTGGAAATACACTCAGGAGGAAGATTTCGGAACTATGTGTAGTTCCATGTCTGAATTTTGAGGAATTGCTATACTATTTCCCATAATAGCTGTACTAATTTATATTCCCATAAATATAATAAGTGAAAGCTAAATTTATAAATACTACTTAGTGGATATTAATAGATCATTTAAAATTCCTTTTTGATTAATAAAAGGAGTGAAACATATTTCTAACCTTTCTTTTTCATTGTTATTATTCAGATATAAAGATGCATATTTTCAAATTTTTTTAAAAGTATTTATTTAAAATGCAGAATGACAGAGCAATAAGAGACAATGAGAAACCTTCCATCCTCTGATTCACTCACTGAATGGCTGCAATAGTCAGGACTGGGCCAGTCCAAACCTGGAGCCACAGTCTCACTTCTGGTTTCTCACATGGGTAACAGTGACCCAATTATTTGGACCATATTCCACTATCTACCTCCGTAGGAACATTAACAGGAAACTGGATCAGAAGTGGAGCAGCAGGGATTCAAACCAGCACTCCCATATTGAATCCATCAAAATTAGAAGCTTAATCAGCTGTGCTACAGCACTGGCCCCAATACCTTTTAAAAGGTATATCACTGAGAGGGAGCTGAGATCAACCTGTTGGTCAAGATTGTGCATGCAATAAGGAAATCAGCACCTTGACATTTCCTGTATTTACACATCTGGGTTTTTACTAAAATTCATTTTTCTGCCTTTTCCTTTGGACAAAATTGCAATAATAAAATATATGTTGTATGCTAGGTTAGATGGAAATTGAAATGTTTTCTTTCCACAAGCACTACTTCAGATACATAAGAAAAGTTACTAAATACATATCCAGTTCTAAAATTTTGCATCTTGTTGACTGCATAAATATAGTTCATAAAAACACATATGTTGTGCATTTGAAAAGGCAGTCATATTTTGCTTTTAGTTTCCCTTCCAAAGAACTTTGTATCATGGAACCCAATAATCACAGTATGGTTACACAACACACACCTATCAGCTGTGTGTCTTACTTGATTTACTATTAAATTCAAGAACTATTTTCTGAAGGAGAAAAATAGGCAGGAAGACTGACTGGATATATTTCAAATTTTCAATGAAATTAAGCAAACTGGAATTCAATGTTGTTTGAATGCTATTATTCTAACCAGGACAGCTTATAGAAAAAGCAGGTACTTTGTTTCCAGAGTCAAAAGTCTTCCTGACATTTGACAAACTCTTTCTAATGGAAATGTAAATAGCTGCCTCCTCAACAAAATTGCACCTGACAGGCTTATACAAAGACATTTTTCTTTAATTTTATGCTTTTTTCCTTCCAACTGCTCTGAAAAATCAAAGAATAGAGAAAATGAGCGAATTATCATCATCATACTAAGGAAAGTTTTCAGTAATTCTTTGTATTGTAGGCTAAGTTTCTATACCTTTTAAATAACTTTCATTTCTTTCAGAAAGAATTGGAGAATTTACACAGTGTTCTCACTAATCACACAGGAATACAAAAGAGAAAAAATTCACTGACTTTTTTTTTATTGTAGAGTCCCATTTTTCATAGTTATGATTTATTCCTGACAAAGTTACTGATTTATTTTTTCACTTCTCTTTTTATATAATATTTATTTAACATTGTGAGTTATTCTCAGACTGAAAGTTGGAAGGATTCACTTGTTCATTTTTTTTGTTATTATACCCATCCAATTCACTCTTATTTTTTAGAGAATTTTTATTTATTTATTTGAGAGGCAGAGACACATAGAATGGTTTTCCATCCACTGGTTCACTCGCAAATGGCCAACAATGCCAAAGCTGGGCCCATCTGAAGCCAGGAGCCAGGAGCTCCCTCTTGGTCTACCAAGAAGGTGCAAGGGGCTCAAGCACCTGGGCTGTCTTGCACTGCTTTCCCAGGCCATAAGCAGAGAGCTGTATCAGAAGACGAGCAGCCGCCCATACGGGATACTGGCAGCACAGGCAGAGGCTTAGCCTCCTATGCCACAATGCTGGCCTCAAAACCTAAACTTTTTACCCTGTGGGTCTTCCTCAGGTGTCCTCACTAGAACTCTGCCTACACTCCATTCCCACCATCTATACTACATCTAGTTGGCAATGAAGTTTACAGACATGGTGGTGATCTTGGCAGATGGCAAAAGCACAACATAAATAAATGTAATTTAGCCTTTTGAAACAGATACATATATAAATAATCTAGCCTTGTGTCATTTATAATATGATACACCTTATATATCACATATATCTTATATATTAATTTATAATCAATGTGGTAATTTATAGATAATTGTGTGTGCATATACTTATATCCATGAAAATGCATATGCAAAAATAAAAGTATGTTTGTTTGTAATGCTTTTAAATGCATATAAATAATATAAAAATGATATCCAGTGTAGCAGGTGTGGTATTGTAACTTGTTATTTGATATCAACAAGATGCAAGCATTGTGTTTTTTATATCAAAGATAAGTTTCTTGGGAATTATCTATATCACCATATATGCTTTCATTCTATTTCTCTAATACATTATTACAAAATCTAGTCTTTATCTTCAGAACTGAATGAATTGTACAGGAAAACTACTTAAAAAGTATATAATGGGGGCTGACACTGCAGTGCAGAGGGTTAAAGCCCTGGCCTTCAGCACCAGCATCCCAAATGGGCGCCGCTTGGAGTTCTGGCTGCTCCACTTCCAATCCAGCTCTCTGCTATGGCCTGGGAAAGCTGTAGAAGATGGCCCAAGTCTTTGGGCCCCTGTGCCAGTGTGGGAAGCCTAGAAGAATTGGTGCAGCTCCAGCCATTGCGGCCAATTGGGGAATGAACCAGCGGATGGAAGACCTCTCTCTCTCTCTCTCTCTCTCTCTCTCTGCCATTCGTTCTCTCTCTGTGTAACTCTTTCAAATAAATAAATAAATCTTTAAAAAAGTGTATAATGCTTCCCTCAGATGGTATCATTAGCAGTCACTTCCTTGTTCTTTGTAATTGACTGTACTGTTTTTATACTGAATTGGTATATTTTATAATCATAGGTATAGCTTTTTAAATGTTCAGTACTACTAGAAGTTTTTAATATGCAATAATTTTAACTTTAAAATACATATACATAAGATTCTTTTATAATTTTGAGCAGTTAAATAGTTTTTTTCTGTTTAAGAGATTATTATGTTGGATCATTCTCATAAACTTATATTTCTTTTCCATCATTAAAACTCTACAACATTTAGATAGAGATTTGGAATAGGAAGCTTATTACTATAATCGCTGTTGACATATAAAATCTGAGTTATTATCAAGATGTGGATCATTGAAATAATTCCACACTGAAGCCTACAACAACTATTGATTCATAATATCTATTCAAATGATACCGTCCTTCTAAGTTGCTGGATTCACCTTTTGTTCAGTCAATATTTGAACAACACACTTGGGACTAGTCATACCCCTATTTTTCTCACGGGAAAGTAACAGTTTTAAGGCATTCTTAAAGTCAGCTTCACTCTTTCAATGAAAGTGCGCATTTCATGTGGCTGTTATATGACCCTTGTAATCATTTTCCCAGTAAACTTAAGCTGCTATTTTTTTTTGTAAGGCTCACATTCAGCACCTCCTCTGAACTTAGGCCCTAGGCAGGTCAATTCTTCCCTAGTCTATTTACATTCATGACTCCCAGCACTCAATACAAGGTATCTCTTGTTCAGGCATTAGTCTCTGTGGAATGACCTGGTGTCTCTGCTTCTGCTGATACATACAGGATATACTTAATGTGTTTCATACATCATCGCACTGTGTGCTTATCAGGGCATTATGAAAAAGAAGTTATGGTTAAACTGAATACTACACTTCATAAATTTTCTAACTTATAATCCTAACCCTACTACAGTCTTCTATTATTAACAATGAGAAGCAGATAAAGGGACAGACATTGTACTTTTCATCGTGGATACTAGAGAACTTAGTAAACCATAGACCTGGGGAGGAGACCAATAGGATCTATGCTTTTTGTGGCAAAGACATGGAATTTTATATGTCTCGGGTTCATTTATATACGGACCATCACAATTACAGTTGTCAAGAGGACCCTCTCTATGCATCAGCACAAGGCCCTGGCTATTCGATGGAAAAAGCAATCCCTTCTTACCAGGAGATTTCACCACCAAAGTTTCAAGAGCTCTGCCGGAGAACTAAATGCACACAAACCTCCCTATCAGCTCTATCTCCATTCATAGGAAGTTTTTTTTTGCATGGGTGGAGGTTAACTCTTAGATTTATTGCTTATTTTGCCAGTCAAAAACATTGAAAAGTAGGGATGACTTTATTTACAAAATGAGTCTATACTTAGATGCCAGAAATAAAAATGCTTGAGAGACAAACAAAATATTTGGTGGCCAATTCTGTTGCTTGTTATACTTGCCACTGTAGATAATTCTCTGGAATTCATTCATATCTTACTTTGTCAATGATAAATCTTTTAAGAAGTGGACACAGTACAGGGACAATACAATACAGGCTGTATTGATCTGAGTGACTTTTCCTGTACAGACACAGAAGTAACTTTGAACCTACGTGAATGTTCATATAAAGATCAGATAGTCAATTTAGAAAGAAAAAAGCTAATGATTTTACTGTTCCACCTATCAGAACCTAGACTCCATTTAACATTCATTCATGAACTAATTTTAAACCTTTTAAAATAAGTACTATTGATAATTCCTTATTTTTCATTATAAGAATTCTGCTTAGTTAAATATCCTGGCAATAAAATTCAAGTGTTCCCCTCTTCTTCAAATCAACTCAAGTAAGATGAATTGAATCCAAAATTAATATTTAAACTTTGCTGCAAGACACTAAATGGAAAATTGTTAAATCGGGAACAATGCATTTTTGGCTACTAGTTTGACTCTGTCAATTTTAAAATTTAAATACACTCAGCCATATAGCTTAGGCTCAAGTAGAGAAAAGCTATGATAGGTGTGTAAAATGCATTAAGTCACTCTTCCTCGCTTCTGCTGATAATAGCCTAACCTTGGATCATAAAGAATGCACAGACGTATGTGTTAAATGACTCCTCTCTGATTTTCCAGAAGGCTTTTTGCTCACCATTCCTTTTAACATCTCAGGTGAAAAGGCTTTTGGAGCAAACGTTACTATTCTATCATATTTAAACATGATAAGAACTTTCCAAGGAAAGGACAGATACTTTTGCTCTCATAATTTGGAATCACCTTTTGTGAGTAGCATACTCTTCAAGAAGGGTTACTTTCCCTTTGTCCGATCTGAAGTAATAGACTAGTGAGTCACAGTGTAACAATCAAATAATTAAATCTAATAATTTAATTTTCTTCCTGAGGGAATAAAGGTTGACTTTATATGGTTTGCATGGCTCATGGTTTTCTTTCTTTTTTTTTTTTTTTTTTTTTTTTTTTTTTTTTTTTTTTTTTTTTAGCATAGCCATCTTAGCAAAAAACCATCTTTGGGCATAGGGTGTCGACTCTCTGCCAGTGGGACAGAGAGTGGGGAGACAGGCCTCTGCTCATAACAGAACCACACAGCCTAGATGACAACACATTTGTTTAATAACATGGTTTACTGAATATTCTAATCCCATTGTTGAGACCTACCACTCATATAGAAAATCAAAATGTTGCTCATTGACAATGTGCCTGGTCACTCCAGAGCTTTTATAGAGATAAAAAGTGAGATAAATATTGTGTTCATTCCTGTTAATGCAACACTCATATTGAAAATTATTAAACAAGAAATAATTCAACTTTTAAGGTTTATTATCTAAGAAAAGAATCTTGTAAGGTTATAGCTATTGTAGATAGTGACTCCTTTGAAATACTTGGGCAAAATAAATTAAAAACCTAGAAAGGATCCACCATGATAGATAACATGAAGAGCATTCAGTTTTTTTGAGTGAAATCAAAATATCAGTGTCAACTGAGGGTGGAAGAAGTTGAATCTAATGCTTATGAATGATTTTATATGTGTTCAAGATTTCAGTGGAGGAAGTAACTGTACTTGAGTGGACATAGGAAGAAATTTAGAATTAGAAGAGGCTGAAGAGGTATCTGTATTTTCTTGATTCTGCTCTTGGTGAAGATGCTGTGAACAGTTTTGCAATAACAACAAATGATTTAGAATGTTACATAAACTTAGTTGACAGAGCAATAACACAGCTTGAGAAAACTCACTGCAATTTTCAAAGTTCTCCTGTAAATGAAATGCTGTCAAACAATGCTACAGATAAATTTCTCATGAAAGAAAAAGTTGATAATAGGGCAAAGTTCACAGTTCTGTTATATTAAATAATTTCCACATTACCATAGCCTTCAGAAACTATCACATGGACAAATCATCAACTATCAGCACTGAGGCAAGACCCTCCACTAACAAAAAGGTTGACTTATGGAAGGCTCAGATGATCACTAACATCTTTCAGCCATAAAATAATTGAAGATATGTATGCTATTTTCCCAGAGAGGGCTGTTGCATATTTAGTACACTAAAACATATGGTAAACATAATATTTATAGGCACTGTGAGACAAAACAAATAACTCATTTTTTGGCAATGTGTCCTTTATTGTAGTGGTCTGGAACTGAACCCTTGATATCTCTGAGGGAAGCCTGTGTTGATAACCATATCCTACTATCTATGCTATATTCAAAATATTTGCTTTCTAAGTCAACCTCTACAGGCAATCTCATTAAATTTATTTCCATTCACTTTTGTGACATGTGAAAACTTTTGTGACAAGATTCCTTTTGGAATTTTGGAATATGAATGCCACCTATTTCCACAGAAATAAGAATAGTTATGTGGATTGCTAATAATATTCAGAATTGACAAATCTTTGTAAAGCAATTATTGTCTCCCTGGAGGGTATTTATTAGAGATATACATTCTTGTCAGTAATACTAATGTAAATTCAGAAAATACACTTAACAAATCAGAGTAAATGACATTTGCAGTGGTAATATATTTTACTTATAGGATTTTTGATAGAATTATGATCCAAAATAAGAAAATCGAATTACAGATTAAATATTAATATAGTTAATTTAAATGTGTATTTTTGAATAAAAAATAAAATTTATAAGTATGAGGAAAAGGAACATGAGGCATAGTAGGCAAATTATTAAATGGAAGATAGTAGACACAAAGTTGCTGAATTGATGTGACTTATATTTTAAATTGCTACCAAAATGCTTTATGAAAAATATTTTATATTGTTAGAAAAAAGGCTTCAAGGATTTAAGAAGTAGTATGACTTCATTGTGACATTCAAGTTAGCACATATTTGAAAATGGATAAAGGAAAATGGAATGGATTCAGCACCATCACAAAAAGGCATTTAAAGCCATTTGATTCTCTTCAAATAGTTGACATTTGAGCTACTTTACTGTAGAACTTTTGAATTAATAATCAAAATATTGTACTCATACTTGTAGATTAGTTAGTATAACCTAGATTTGCTGAAATCACAAACAGCATAAACATCCAGTACTTCATAACAAAATAAAGGATCAATAGTTCATTCATTCCACATTCTAACACTGATTGCATTGTTTCTCTGCTATCCTTGGCTTCACTATAAACCTAGGCTGAGAGAGTACATATCATCTTTACTTTCGATGACTGCAAGAAGGGAAAAACAGAGGAAAATACAGACTCCTCAAACCAGCAATGAATGCACTTGTCAGAGGTCCATTCAACAATAGTATTGAGAGATGTAGTGATGCACACATCACCAGAGTAAAAAGCAAATATTTGGTGATGTTCAGTGATGTCTGCTAAAGGGAGTTTTAGAAAATGTGACAGGCATAATGATTTGGCAACAAGGAAAATTTGAATATTTGCTACTTTTCTGGTCTACTTTGCTTATTTTACACCCGACAGAGGTATGGATTTCTCTGAAAATAACCTATTTATTTGAGGCTTCCTGATATCGATGAGAATTTGCCTTGAAAAGGGATCAGTTCAGTTAATAGAGCTATATTCAGTCATTTAAAATTTCTCTGTCTTATTTAAGAAACAAGGAGACAGAAAGCATCCAATAGGCCGGTTCATTCCCCTGATGTATGCAATGGCATGGGGAGGGAGGGTGGGTGAAGTGGGGAAGCAGAAAATTAATCCAGGTCTCTCATATGGGTGGCAGGGATCCAACCACCAGAGCCATCACCTGCTTCAACCGAGGGCCTTCGTTACTAGAAAGCTGGCATTAGCATGCAACCCAGACACTGTTGATTTGGGATGCTGGCAATTTACCCAGCCTCCAAAGTCTCCTCTATTTCAGTTAAATGATTATTTTAGTTCATTGAATATTAAGAACACAAGTGAAGATAACATGCTCACATTCTGAATTAGTTTCTTTTTATATAGCTAAGTTTTGGGGAAAAAGGAAATTATATGAACATATAAATAATATATAGGAATGAATGAGAAATAAAATTCCCTCATTTTATTAGCAATTGAAGATGCTAATCAAAATGAATAATTTCATCATTGCATTGATTTTTTTACTAATGAATTCTATATGTATTTTGGCTTCACTAGAGAAATCTTCCTCCATAATTTTCAATCGTAAAAGCCCTTACTCTATTAAATATCTCATAATTTCAACAACATATCTCTTCTTCTAAAAATTTCTGATAAATGTTTATCTGAATTAGATCATTTACTGAATTCAATGTTGCCTAGAATAATTTTATTTTTAAAAAGATTTATTTTATGTATTTGAAAGACAGAATTATAAGGGGGAGGGAGGGAGAGAGAGAGAGAGGAGAAAGGAAGAGTTTTTCTATCTACTGGTTCACTCCCCAAATGGCTGCAACAGCTGGACATGGGTCAGGCCAAAGACAGGAGCCAGGAGCTTCTTCTGGGTCTCCCACATGGGTGCAGGAGCCCAAGCACTTCAGCCATCCTCTGCTACTTTTCCAGGCACATTAGAAGAGAGCTGGAGCAGAAGTGGAACAGCTATGACTGGAACCAGAGCCCAAAAGGGGTGCTAGCCTCACAGGCAGTGGCTTAACCTGCTGCAGCACCTCGCAGGCTGTTTTTCCTTTATAGGTGCCTTATAAATCTTCATTCTCTTATTATCATTGTGATTATGTAATCACTAATTCACCTTTCTATTACAATAGTTTCTTCATTATATGTATTTCAGAAACCATGATGTTATCTTTAGCATTACAGAGCCCTCAGAAATACACATATAGGGAATAAAATGAGCCATTTAAATTGTACCAATCCTTCAGGGCAGATTCTGTCCTCCAGTTTGTTTTTTTTTTTTTTCTTTTAAAGACTTATTTCATTTATTTGAAAGGCAGAGTTACAGAGAGAGGTAGAGACAGAGAAAGAGGTCTTCCATCCACTGGTTCACTCCCCAGAAGGCTGCAACAGCCAGAGCTGTGTGGATCCGAAGTCAGGAGCCAGGAGTTTCTTCTGGGCCTCCCACGTGGGGCCCAAGCACTTGGGCCATCTTCTACTGCTATCCCAGGCCATAGCAGAAAGTTGGATTGGAAGAGGAGCAGCCGGGACTAGAACCAGCACCCAAATGGGATGCCAGAGCTCAGGCCAGGGCGTTAACCTGCTGTGCCACAGGGCTGGCCCCTGTCCTCCAATTTTAATTCTGTACTAGAGTTAAGTTAACAAAAATGAGGAATATACTTTAAATACACACAGAAACCACAGCGCATGCCTGATACTTAGGCTGCGACTATATAAAAGGAAGATTACATTAGAATATAATGAAAATGCAGCTGTTCTGTATTTTTTTTCTCTTTTTCCCCTAGTGATTGTTTCTAATGGAGTGCTCAACTTCTAATGGAAGTGCTATTTTCAATATCTTGCTATTTGTTTCCCCTAGAAGAAAATTTAAAAGGTATAATCAAGACTATAGAGGGGTTAGACTAGAAAGAGAAAAATATGATGAGAGAGAAGATTGAAAAGACGATGCCGTTTTTCGAATGCTATGATTTCCCTTTAAGCAATATTGAGAAAAAACTGAAAGCAGTGGTTTGGAAGAAGGCTTGTGTTGGCATCATTCCAGATACTCACAAACAGTAGTGAGTTCCGACTAAGAGAAATTATGCTTCCTTGTTTCCTGAAGGAAGGGAAAATTCTGAACCTTTTTAAGTGTAGTTGAAAATCAATTAATTGCAAAGGAGTTTATTTGAAACCGAGTAAAATTGAATTATGTGCATATTTTCTCTGCATTTAAAAATAACCCATTAATATGTATATTGTTACAAAGACATGGAAGACAGCAACACAAATTCATCCTATTATGTTTATTATTCTTATATTTGAGAGTAGTTCAAATCACTTGCGAGCAAATTTGGCAAATATGGTCACATACAAGTCAGATTAGTTTATTGTAGTTTATCTTAATTTATATTTCAGCCAAAATATAAACAATTCATTATACCAACACTTTTGTCTGAAATAGGTTTGATTGCAATGACAAACTGAATGTTTTTGATCACAAATGTATTTTTGAAAAAACTTAAATATCAGATTATTTTGAGCAGAAAAGATTAAATAATACTTTATGGTGGTTATTAAAATCTTTAATTGTAATGCACAATTTCTGCTTAGAAATATTTGCTATGGATGCCAAAATTCACTTACAATCTTGGTTTTATTTTTCATTTTATAATACCAAGTTATTTCCATCACCTTAATTTACAGATTGCCATATAAATAAATTAAATTATATTTTAGATGGACTTGTTACTGATTTTTACAGTGGTCATCATTCAGTACTTTTTAACTAAAACCTTTAATGTTTCAATTAATACTTCAGTGATTTTTACTTATGCAAGTGACTTACAGTAACAACAGATTTATTTGTAGGAAGACACAAAAATAGAATTAAAATATTCTGATTTACTTCTATATCATTGCTGGACAAATTTCATTGTACCAATAAAAAGGCATTCGAAAAAGTACTCTTTCTACTCAAAAGAAGAAAATTATTTATATTTGTTATTGAAAAATTAGGAAGAAAAACAAAATTAATGACTGCCTTAATATTAGTCATCTTATCCTAAGTATATATTATATGAAATTTGAGATGCAAAATATTAGTATAATATTTTCTTAATTTTGAGAAAAAAACACAGAAATTTCTAAAATATATGGTTTTTCCCATCTACTTCTTTCTTTTTAAGCTCTATGTCTTATAGTTTATTTCTTTTTAAAAGTTTCACTGTGATATAATTCACTTACCACTTATCACACAATTCATCCATTAATTGTTACCACACAATTCATCCATTCAAGATCTAGAAGTCAATGTTTTTGCCATATATCCAAAGTTGTGCAGCCATTACCATAATACAATTTCAAAACAATATATTCCTCTACAAAAGAACACTATACCCATCAATGATCACTACAAATAGCTACCTCCCCAATATCCTAAGCAACTATTCGTGGACTGTCACTGTAATTGTGTTTCTTCCGAGCATCTCATATATGTGGAATGATGCAATATGGGGGATCTTTTGTAACTGGCTTCTAATTAGTACAATTTTTCCAAATATCATCCATGTTATAATATGTATCACTACCCATACTTACGTTTATTATTGAGTAACACTCCATTAAAAACAGAGAGACTAATGTTTAAACTAGTGGTCGATATCAGTTAAGGTGCCTGCGTCCCAAATAGAGATACCTGGATTTGATACCTGGCTTTAACTCCTGACCCCAGCCTCCTGTTAATATTATGTTGATGGCAGCCGGCGCCGCAGCTCCCTAGGCTAATCCTCCACCTTGCAGTGCCGGCACACCGGGTTCTAGTCCCGGTCGGGGCGCCGGATTCTGTCCCAGTTGCCCCTCTTCCAGGCCAGCTCTCTGCTGTGGCCAGGGAGTGCAGTGGAGGATGGCCCAAGTGCTTGGGCCCTGCACCCCATGGGAGACCAGGAGAAGCACCTGGCTCCTGCCTTCGGATGAGCATGGTGCGCCGGCCGCAGCGCACCAGCCGTGGTGGCCATTGGAGGGTGAACCAACGGCAAAAGGAAGACCTTTCTCTCTGTCTCTCTCTCTCACTGTCCACTCTGCCTGTCAAAAAAAAAAAAAAAAAAATCATGTTGATGGCTCGGTGAGTTCTGACCATTCATGTAGAAGAATTGGATCGAGTTCCTGGTTTATGACTTTGGCCCTGGCCCAACCCTGATCCTGTAGCCAACTGAAGAGTGAACCAGTGTCTAAGCAATTCTCTTCTTCTCTCCCCCTCTTCCTCCCTCCCTCTTCTCCCACAAATTTTTAAGATTTAAGATACAATGTAAAAGGATAGACCATGTTAATTATTCAACTCATTCATTAACAGGTTGATATTTGAAGCTTTAAAACATTTTTGGCTTTTATGAAGAATATGGTTATGAACATTTGTGTATAACTTCTTTCATAGATGTGTATTTTCATTTATTTTGTTAGGAGCTATGATTCATAAGCTCATTACTAACATTTTCAAGAATTACAAAACAGGTTTTCCCAAGTGGTTGTACCATTTTCGATGGGCAATAGCATAATGGCTATCTCTTTTTTTTTTCACCAGCACTTTGCCATTTTATATTTTATTATATATATTATATATTATTATATTTTATATTTTATTACTGTTCTGGTAAGCATACAGTGATGTCTCACTGTGGTTTTGATTTCTATTTTTTTAATGATTAGTAATATTGGACACTATGTTTACGGACTTACTGGTCATTTATATATCTTCTGTGGTGAAATATGCATTTAATCCTTTACTCATTTTTTACCTAGATTTTCTTTTCATTATTGAATTATAAGAACTCATACATCTGGATTAAGGTCTCTTATGAGAAACACAATTCACAAATATTTATATTTTATCCCATTGCATTTTTTTTTTCACTTACTTGATGGTATTCTTCTGGAACAAAATATTTTAATTTATAAAAGTTTCTTTTGTTCATGTTTTTATGTTTTAATTGACATAAACTTTGTATTTTTTTAAAGATTTATTTATTTGCTTGAAAGTCAGTTACAGAGAGAGAGAGAGAGAGAGAGGTCTTCCATCTGCTGGTTCACTCTCCAGATGAGCACAAAGGCCAGAGCTGAGCCCATCTGAAGTCAGGAGCCCGGAGCTTCTTCCGGGTCTCCCATGTGAGTGTGGGGATAGGAAGTACACATGCATTGAAAACAGCAGGCTTGTTCTCTGGACAGCAGTGTTTTGGTCCTCCTGGGTAATGTAAAAATCTCTATTGAATAATCCTTGAGATCACAAAAAGCCTATGTCCTGTTCCATATACAGCACTCAAAGTAACAGTTATTAAACATAAAAGAAATTGTAAATTTAATTTCAATTTTGTATAAAAATATGTTAGCTAATTTTACAGATAATTGCCCACTCAATGAGGAAAACTTACATAATTATTGAAAATAATTCAGAAGCTGTTAAATTTAACCATTTATCTAATGAATAATTCCACTTTGCTATATGATGCATTACTCAGACTATCCTTGAACATTAAATGATAATATTTTCCTACCACAACGACCAGAGCTGAGCCGATCTGAAACCAGGAGACAGGAGCTTCTTCCAGGTCTCCCATGATGGTGCAGGGGCCCAAATCCTTGGGCCATCTTCTACTGCTATCTCAGGCCATAGCAGAGAGCTGGATCAGAAGAGGAGTAGCTGGGACTAGAACCGGTGTCCATATGGGATGCCAGCGCTTCAGGCAAGGGTGTTAACCTGCTGCACCACAACGCCGGCCCCAAACTTTGTATATTTTTAAGGAATGCCTTGTGATGTTTGGATATATGTGTACATCACACATTGTGTAATGTTCACATCAGGAAAAGCTTATTTATCCCTTGGAACTTTGTGGAGAAAACACTTAAAATCTCTGCTTCTAGTTTTCTTTAAAATGGACAGTACATTATTATTATCTATAGTCACTGTACTGTGCAGAACCAATTTCTGCTAACTATAATTCTATCCATCAACCAACCTTTCCCCCAATCTGCCTCTATCCCCTCATCTCCTCAATCTCTGGTCACAATATTCTACTCTCAACTTCCACGAGATCAACATTTTTTTCTTTAGATTCCACTTATGAGTGCAGTAGTTGTGTTTCTGTGCCTGGCTTATTTTGCTTAACACAGTAACTTCCAGTTCCATCAAAGTTGTTGTTAGTGACAGGATTTCATAATATTATAGCTGAACAGTACTGAATGGTATATATATGCCACATTTTCTTTATTCATCCATCCAAAAATGGACAGCTAAGTTGATCCATAGCTTGGCTGTTGTCAATAGTGCTACAATAAACAAGGAAGTGCAAGTATTTATTTGACATGATGATTTCTTCTTTTGGATATATACCCTGAAATGGAGTTGCTAGATTAGATGGTAATTCTATGTTTAGATTTTTGATGAACTTCAATAGTGTGTTTCACAATAGCTATAATAATTTGCATCCTCACCAAAAGTACATAAGAACTCCCTTTTCTCTGCATCCTCACTAGAAGTTTTTTTTTTTTTTTTTTTTTTTTTTTTTTATAAGAGCATTTCCCTTTGGAGTGAGGTGATATCACATTGTTATTCTGATTTGGATTTCCTTGAAAATAGTGATATTGTGTTTTTACTGTATCTATGACTATACACATGACTTCTTTTGAGAAATGTCCATTTTAGGTCTTCTGTACACTTTATGCTGAATTGCTTGTTTACTTGTCATTGAGCATTTTGACTTCCTTACGTATTCTGGATATTGACTCTTTGTCAGACATATAGTTGACAAATGTTTTCTCCCTTTCTGTAAGTCTGTCTTCATTTGTTGATTCCTTTTCTGTGTAGACTTCTTTGATTTAATAAAATCCCATGTGCCTATTTTTTCTTTTGTTTCCTGTGAGATGCATCTACCCTGTTTTCTTCTTGTGGTTTCAGTTTCAGGTTTTACATTATATAGTTAATGAATTTTGAGTAGATTATTGTATACATTTGAAGTCGGGGTCTAATTTTATCCTTATACATATGAATACTCAATTTTCCTAGAATCATTTATTGAATAGATTCGATTTTCCCTTGTGCACATGGTAGTACCTTTGTTGAAGATCAATGGGATATACATGTTTGACTTTAATTTTAGGCTTTCTATTCCATTTCATTACTCTATATGTCTAATTTTTTTGCCAATACCAAGCTATTTTGACTGTTATAGCTTTGCAGCATATTCTGAAGTTCACTATTAAAAAGGATAAAATATTTTCATTTTATATAGATCAATGAATTTATAAATTTTAATTTCAAAATATGTAATATGTATTTTGAACACATATTGTTGAGAATTGTTGAGAATCATGATGTACAATGTGGTAACAACATATGGTCTGCATTGTGCAATTATCAGCATAATCAAATGAATTAACACATACATTATTACCTATATTGTTCAATAGATCCCCAAATCTTACATGCTTTGGCCAATATCTATTTCCTCTACTCCTTAATCCTTGGTAACCACCATCATATTCTCTACTTTTGTGAGTTTAATATTTTTACATTCTACAGCATTCAGTATTTGTCTTTCTGTATCTGGGTTATTGCACTTACAATGATGCTCTCCAGGTTCATGTTTGATTTTACAAATATCAGAATGTCTTTCTTTTGAAGATTAGATAATAGTCCATGTAAACACATACATTTATTGTATCATATCATATATCATATCATATCATCATACTATGCATTCATTCATTGATGGTAAAAGGGAACCCTTATACATTGTTAGTGGGTTAAAGGCCACCACAAAACACATCAAACAGCAGAGTTAAAGGAAAAGTTTATTGTTGGGTGGGGGGAAACTCGACAGGCTGGATTGAGAGGACAAGAGAGAGCAAAAATAAGGGCTTGTGTAGAAAAACATGCCTTCTTATAACTTTGCAGAGGTAAGGAAGTGGAGGAGCAAATATCATTAGAGTGGGGGTGGAGTTGACGCTTGTGGTTAAGCCCTTTGGTCACCTGACTTCTAGTAAGCCAGGCTGGGCTTAGGTTGAAAGCTTACTGTGCATGATGGCAACAGGGCCAGAGTCTAAGGTGGCACGCTTAGATGGTACCTTAGATAAGATGGTGCCATTTCACTAACATTCCCCCTTTTTGTTTTTTATAAGCAAATGTATGAGATTGAGTTGGCCCCAAGACCCAGGAGGGGTGAAGGTATGATGATATATCTTCTAGAGCTGCTTCATGTTGACATAAGGTGGCACATTACTCTCCACTGGTATGAGGTGATGACTAAAGTTGTGATCTCCTGGGTGAGGAGCTGAGTATATCCCTGTAGCAGCTTTTGGTTGACTGCCTAGTTGGTGAAGGCTTTGCTTTGTTCCATTATCACCTCCTGTAAACACTTAAACCAACAAGGTTAGTATAAAAGCCAAGGTAAGAATAGCAACCAAGAGTCCTAAGAGTGGCAATAACAAAGTAATTTAACATTTTATTCCACCTGGCTCTATTGGTTAACATTATTCTCTAAGAAAGAAAAAATTTTCCATTTTTAGCTGTTATAAGTTCTAAAGCTAGTCTTTTCTGTAGTACCACGCCTGTTGGTGATGTGATTTGGCTTTGAAGACCTCAGATGGCATCAGCTGAGGTCACAAAGGATCTTTTATCTTCCTCTTGTAACCACTGGAGTTGTTTTGGAGTCAGTTGGTTGAAATAATGTTGTGGCCCAAAGCTATTCCTGAGATCACTACAGAGGAGAAGGAAGATGCTAAGCCAATCCCAACCAAAATCAGGAGGAAGGTCACTCATCTGTTGTAGGTAGAGGGCTTTGTTTGTAGAAAAAATTCTGAATAATCGTACAACATTAAGTGAGGAGAGAAGACAACCAATTTACACAGGCTAGGAGTAGAACCATTGATATGAGTAGAGAATATGATTACAAAGGAATGAGGCCCTAAGTAGGCTAGATGGGGTCTAGAAGAAAGGGAAGTGCCATCATTAGAGGACCATGAGCAAGTCTTCCCATTGAGAAACAAATAGAAACTGACAGAAGGGGCTTAATAATCTGGTGGACTTTAAGGCCTGGCCAAGTATGAGGTCCAGACCTATCTATCTCTTCAAATAGAATACATCATAAGGGAGGTATGAAACTCCTTAGGGAAGGCACCCTGTTGATTTCCATTACCCAGCTGGCCATGGAGGAGAGCTGGCCATGTAGAGGCAGGTGGCATCTCTAACGGTTTTAAACCTTTTTACAGTTCTGCCTGCAATGTTGCTGACCCTACTTGGCCATCCACTCAGTAGCAGTGGTAACTTGGGAAACTGGGCAGAGTGAAGAGCTTTTCAGCTTACAGTCAACAAGGTCTTAAGCTGTGACCTGGAAGTCCTTCAACTCCAAGGCAGTTCCATTTCTAGTAAAACAACTCTTGTCTAGCAAAGATGCCAAGGCTCTTCATAAGGTGACTTCCGCTGAAGCCCTGCCTTTCTACATTGAAAACCAATGCAGTATACTGCCTGTTGGGTCTCCTTGATGGCAAATCACTGTGTAAGCAGCCATTCATTGGTCTGTCACTTATCTTTACATTGCTTCTGCTGCCTAACCTCCTCTTCCTTCTGGTTGTTGTTACAGCAGACCAGAGGAAGCCTTTAAGAGGATGCAAGTCAAGAGGTACTCAAGTCCCATCTCTAGTCTTTGGTGGCCTAAACTAAAAGTCTATAGTCACAGGCATATTCTGATGGTGGTTTTTCTGTGTAGTAGGGTAGTCAATGCCCACGAGGAAAGCTATGTTCTCACTTTAACATCAAACATAATGATCATCTTATATATATAAAATCTGAAGTCATTAGTAAAAGTTTCTCTTCATTCCTTTCATCTGAAAGGGAGTTTTTGCCTATTTACTGTGCCTATGGCAAAATAAAGCTAGCTGTGAAAGCATAATTTTAGCTCTGATTTTGGCTATGCTACTACTACAGGTAAATGTTATCCATTCCTTTTATAAGATTTAAAGATCAAACTGTATATCCTGGAGAGTCCCTCAGTATAGAGTCAGTTTCCCATCTTGAAGAGAATAGAGAAATGAGAGAACAAGTCAGGCTTCCCAAATCACTTACTGTCAATAACTTAATATCAAATGAAAACATAGCAAGCAATTTTAACTGTTAAATAACATGAAAACATTTACCAAAAAGGTCCAATGCCTTCTATAAATTTTAAGAAAAGAGTATATATATTTGGAAACATAGCTTAAGTATCTAACACAAGTTTACTTGTTTGACCAACAAAATTCAAGCAAAAACATGTTAGTTATTTAAACAGTTTTAGTTTCTTTCTACCAAATTTAAAATATCTGATACAGAGACTTAGGTCACATGAACCAAATATGCATCTTGGATTAATTGATCAGTTTTGATTTATGAGAAATATTGTATCTATAAACCAATTAAAACAAAGTTTTTAATAAATATTCCATGTAGACACAAATAATATGTATATACATATAGCATAACATAATATAGAACAATAAAACAGTTTCAGTGATAATCTCTTAAAATCTTTACCTGTTTTAAATTACCAATTGATTTGAATTACTTTCTGCTCTTAATAACCTCTATTAACAATATTTTCTCTCAGTTGGAACTTGTAGTCCATTATTGGTTCCATCTGCTTACAGAGTCATCCCAAAGTACTGAATACAATAGAAGTCACTGAAAAAGTCCTTTAGAATCTATAGGGACACAGTTAAACACATAGCCAACAATGTTTTCTTTTTCTTGAGCAGCAAATCTCATTTTTAGTTTTTGGAAGGAAACACAAATGGTGGAAGACAAAAGACTTTAAATAGCCAAGTTTAAAATTATAAACTCATTAAGCAACCAGAGCCACTCACTTACTCCACACATTATTTTTGAAAGCACTTGTAGGATTTTATAAAACATTAATCCCTTTTAGGCTCTTGGCCTTTCTCATTAAGATAACCATCATGTCTTGTAACACAAGATAATTAGACATTTTAACTTTTGGACATTTATATCAGTAGCATTTTACATTGTCAGAACTTAAAATTTAGCACCATTTCACATCTTAACAGTACCTTTAATATAATCCAAATAGCCTTATTAGTTGGTATATATGTAAGATGAGAAATATATCCCCTGATATTTCCAAAGTCCAACTGGAAATATCAAGTTCAAAGAGTTTGGAACTTTGACTTTTTTTGAATGCCTGTCAAGAATGCCAAGGAAGTTTTTTTTTTTTTTTTTTTTTTTTTTTTAGATTTATTTTATTTATTTGAAAGACAGAGTTACAGAGAGAGGTAGAGGAAGAGAAAGAGGTCTTCCATCTGCTGGTTCACTCCCCAAATGGCTGCAGCGGCCAGAGCTACACAGATCTAAAGCCAGGAGCTAGGAGCTTCCTCCGGGTCTTCCATGAGTGTGCAGGGGCCCAAACACTTGGGGCATCTTCTACTGCTATCTCAGGCCATAGCAGAGAGCTGGATCAGAAGAGGAGTAGCTAGGACTAGAACTGGTATCCATATGGGATGCCAGCACTTCAGGCCAGGGCTTTAACCTGCTGCACCACAGAGCCGGCCCCGCCAAATGTCTGTTAGAAATAGGGTCCCAAAACATAGACCAGATCTGATCAATGTTACAAAGTGATTACTCAGGTGCTTTAGAATGAGTATATATTCAAACAAGTCATATTAAAACTCAGTTGTTCCTAAACAATCAGAACTTAACAGGCACAGTAGAGAACAAAATTGATTGCTTTAACAGAACACAAAATCTGTCTCTTGGGTCATTCCAAGAATTAGAAATAAAATCTTAAATATAAGAGTTAGCACATGGAATCATCCAATAATGTGGAACAATTTTAACAGAGTCAGAACTAGGGAAGAGAAAATGCCTATCAGAACTGGCTAGAAAACTGACAGTCACCAATTAAACAAAAACTATCAAAAGAAAATGCTTCAGGTTTTAAACAGATTAGGATGATTTTAAAATATTTACTAGCATATATGTATTAAAAAAAACCTCATTGCTTTAATAAGGGATCAGATTCTAATTTTATGTCATGGAAAACAGATTAACAGCTTTGCATCCAAATTTCTTTTTGTCATAATTCTGCGATTTCCACACACCTTCTACAACTTACTTAAAGCTTTCTAACTTTTTCATTCCAGTTGAATAGCCATTTTACAAACTGTATTCCTTATTTATTCAAAATGAAAACTCTCCTTCTTAGTCTTCCTTTCTAAGAACACATTTCTATACTTGTGACTTTTTCCATTTGCTGATTTCCTTGATTTGCATTTTGGAATACCTTTTAAAAATCTCCAAATTAAGATAGTATTTACCAAATAAGATAGCACACCAAATTTCAGCATTAGTTACTTTCAGGCAGTATTGAACTATTTTTCATATGGACAATTCATGAGAGCTGGAGCAGCAAACATAGAAGAAATAGGCTTTTGCTTTTTAGTGACAGTTTTTGAACTTAAGAGAACTTGAGCCAGAGAACATGAGGTGTAAAGAGAAGGTTTAGAGTAGAGATAGAGAAAGCTTGAACCTAAGGAATTTTCTTTCACTTTCCCAAGTGCTCACTGAAGTGGTAAAGATCCTGAACAATGTCAAGAGTGAACATGTCATGAAGCAGCAATTTGGACTGGTTGTCAAGGACCAGGGCCAATTTGAGACAGGATGTGGCATGAGGAAGTTCTCATAGCAACCTGTAGAGGTCAGACTGGTAGATAGCAGGCATCCCTAGCATCATGTCCATCAACAGGGAGAGTCGGGAGCAGAGTGCGGTCATTACTCATACCCACTGGAGCCCCGGGGCATGAAGCCCATAGAAGAGAAACAGGGGTTGAGTCATCATCCATATCCACTGTTGCCCAGGACACAGAGTCCCTAGAGTCATGGGGTCATAGGAGTTGTGGTGCCTGGTACCAGGATGTCAGGGTCGAAGTCATGTATAACAATCTGTAGAAAGTCATGATGAGAATATCCTCCATCCACCCAATCTTACCTCAGGGTTTTTGAAGGGCTGGTGTGTAGATGGGAATCACAGAGCACCTGATGGTGAAGGAGCAGGTCCAGATGTATGTTTTGTAGCTGGCAGAAGTGCAGGATCCTGAAGCAACTCAGATCCCCAAAGGGAGAGCAAGGTCAATTAGAGAGCCTGGATCCAAGTCATGGCACCGATGAAAGGCCACAAAACACACCATGCAGTGAAGTTAAAGGAAAGGTTTATTTTTGGGTGGGGGGAAACTCAACAGGCTGGAGGAAGAGAAAGAGAGAGAGCAAAAATAGGGGAATGTGTGGAAAAGCATGTCTTCTTATAGCTTTGAAGAGGTAAGCAAGTGGAAGTAGCAAATACCTTTAGAGTGGGGTGGAATTGACACTTATGGTTGGGCCATTTGTTCACTTGACTTCTAGGAAGCCAGGTTGGGCTTGGGAGGGAAGATTACTGTACAAGATGGCGATGGGGCCAGAGCCTGAGATGGTGCCAGGGTTTGAGATGGTGCCTTAGATAAGGCAGTGTTATTTCACTAGCATTGGCAATGTATATATACTGGTATAGTCATTACAAAAAACAGTATGGAGATTCCTCAGCTAATTAAAATAGAACCACTGAGGCTGACTTTGCGATATAATGAGTTAAGCCATCACCTGCAATGCCAGGATCCCATATGGGCACTGATTCAAGTCATGACTTCTCCATGTCTGATCCAGCTCCCTGCTAATGTGCCTGGGAAAGCAGCAGAGGATGGCCCACATCTTTGGGCCCCTATACCCACTTTGGAGACCCACATAAAGCTCCTCACTCCTGGCCCAGCCCAGGCTATTGCACTCCCTGAGGGGTGAACCCACAAATGGAAGTTTTATCTATCTCTCCCTCTCTCTCTCTGTAACTGTGCCTTTTGAATAATCAAAATAAATCTTAAAAAGTAGAACTATCAGCAGGACTACTTCTAGGTATATATATATATATATATATATATATATATATGAAAGAAATAAAATTAGTATATCAAAGAAATTTATGCACCCCTCTGTTTCACTGCAGTGTTGTACACAATAACCAAGATATAGAAGCAACTATTTATATTTTTATAATTTATGTTTTTAGGGTCACTTATAATAATTTATTGCCTAACCCAACATCCAAAAACTTATTGTGTTTTTCTAAGAATTTTGATTTAGCTCTTATATTTAAGTTTATGCACTCTTGGGTCTGGTGCTTCGGTGCAGCATGTTAACACCCTGGCCTGAAGTGCTGGCATCCCACATGGGCACCGGTTCGAGGCCCAGCTGCTCCACTTCCAATCCAGCTCTCTGCTATGTGCCTGAGAAGGCAGTAGAAAATCGCCCAAGTGCAAGACTGGAAAAAGCTCCTGGCTCCTGGCTTCAGATCTGTGTAGCTCTGGCCATTGCAGCCAATTGAGGAGTGAACCATCAGATGGTAGACCTCTCTCTCTCTCTCTCTCTCTCTCTGCCTCTCCTCTTTCTGTGTAACTCTGACTTTCAAATAAATAAATGAATCTTTTAAAAAGAAGTTTAGAAACATACCAGGGGATTGCAATTCAATCCCATCAAGGTGGCATGTACCAATGACATCTCACTAGTCCCAGTGATCAATTTCTGTTCGCAATTGATCATAATGATAGGACTAAGAACCAAAGGAATCACATAAACAAGAATATTGTCTGCAAATACTAGCTGATAGAATAAAAAAGGGAGAGAACGATCCAACATGGGAAGCAAGATACACAGCAGATCCATAGAATGGCAGATGTCCTAAACAGCACTCTGGCCTCAGAATCAGCCCTTAAGACACGCGGATCCAGCTGAAAAGCCCATGAGAGTATTTCAGGCATGGAAAGCCAAGACACTCTGGGGAAAAAAAAAAAACAAAACCAAACACCTAAATGAAAGATCTCCACGAGTGAGATCCCAGGCACGCGGATCCGGCTGAAAAGCCCATGAGAGTATTTCAGGCATGGAAAGCCAAAACACTCTGGGGAAAAAAAAAAAAAAAAAACAAAACTAAATGAAAGATCTCTGCAAGTGAGATCCCAGTGGAAAGAACAGGTCTTCAAAGAAGGAGGTACCTTTCTCTGAAGGGAGGAGAGAACTTCCACTTTGACCATGGCCTTGTCTAAAAATGATCAGAGTCAGTGAACTCAGGGGGCTTCCATAGCCTTGGCAGCTCATGACAAGAGCCTAGGGTGATTACTGAGGCCATAAACAAGAGTGTCAATTTGTTAAGTCAACAACAGGAGTCACTGTGCACTTACTCCTCATCTAGGATCTCTGTCCTTAGTGTGCTGTACATTGAGATTTAATGCTATAACTCAAACAGTATTTTTCAATTTGTTTTTCTGTGTGGGTGCAAACTGTTGAAATCTTTACTTAATATATGCTAAACTGATCTTCTGTAGATAAAGAGAATCAAAAATGAATCTTGATGTGAATGGAAGGGGAGAGGGAGTGGGAAAGGGGAGGGTTGTGGGTGGGAGGGACGTTATGTGGGGGAAGCCATTGTAATCCATAAGCTGTACTTTGGAAATTTATTTTCATTAAATAAAAGTTAAAAAAATAGAAAAAAAAGAAAATGTTCTGTTTCTAAAAAAAAGAAAAAAGAAGTTTATGCACTCTTTCAGGTTAGTGTTTTATATGATGTTTGGTAGCTGTCTAACTTAGTTTTGCATCTGGGCATCCATTGTCTAAATAAATTTGTTGGAAAGACTATTCTTTACCATTCAATGGTCTTGACAACTTGCTCAGAATTGATTGATGATAAGTGTGCTCTTGACTTTATTTCACCTATTTGTATGCCTAAATATACTTTAGTGACATACCATATTGATTATTGTTAACTTTATAATAAATTTTAAAATTAGGAAGTGTGAAGCATGAATCTGCATTACAAAGTTGAGTATGTGTGTATATACATATGCAATATAGAAATTGTGTGCATTGCATTATAGTAATTATTTTTAAAGTGTTTTGTTTTATGTGAATTATGTCAGGTAAGAAGAAACCAAAAGTATTTGTGATTTTATTTTCTGATATTTACTCAATTTCACATTAAAAAACAAATTCATGCTGTATTTTCTCTTGTAATTTATAGTTGTTACCTTCTTTTAAACTATGATCCCAAATAAAACAAAGCATTTGGTTGTGTACTCACTCAATTATAATATGTTTGATATATTACTCACATGCCAAATGATTCTATTATTATTTGACCTCAAATTTATAAGAGGATCATTATCTTGTCTCATTTACAAGACAGTCAAATGACTTCTTAACAGAGCAAATAAAAATTTAAAGTGAAATTGTTCTCATTTTACAGATGAATAAGTTGTAGTTCTTAAAGGTGAAGGGATGAGTTCTAATTAATGCTGACATAACACATGCTCATGCTTTAAATACACATAGCATCCCGAGATTGGAACCGATTCTCTTCAGGTCAGAATGGACTGGACATTCATCAATGGAAGCTCCTTCCTATAGCCTGCATTTGGTTGGACTCAGGCAAGATCAACATTAATTATGTGATTCTTGGGATAATACAACTCCAGTGATAGAGCAGGGATATTTTTAAATTAGATTATTCAAATGCATAGAAAATTATGATTATTTGTAGCCATAGTGTTCCTCCCATAACCCACTTTAAAACCTCACAAATAATGTGAACCAAAATTTGAAGTGTATCTTAAATTTAATCACCTGGAATATATGCTGGTTTGTAAAAAATAGAAGCCAAAAACCTCTTTGAAGACTTTTCCAAAATATAAATGCTATAGATTGCACGGGGAGATAATTTGCTAAGAATGAACTACTTATTGCCAATAAAAGCCATCCACAGGAAGATAAACCACAGCATTTGTACACATCATCCATCAAAATGACTGCATTTCTGGTAAAAACTCCTGAAGCACTGTGTCCTCCATGTTGAGTCATGTAATGAGGGTAATTTTGCAAATTTGCCCATGTAAGGGAAACAAAATTTAATGCTGCTTCCCAGAGGTGAGATACTTAATAGCTTCATATTTGCAGTCAAGTCCAGAACAACTTAAAGGAAATTAATTATATCTATACTGCTTGGCCAGCGGCATGGTGTGGCTACAGAGTCTGACTAGCTTTATGTTGTTTGCAGCAAACAAATTTTGCCAATAAAATTTACCCTATTGGGACTTTTGTGAGAAGTTCAATAAATATTTTAACAGTAAATTACACTATTTCTTCTTTTCATGAAACTCATAACCATCTGTGCCCCATCTGTCAAAAAGAATGACACAGAAAATTAGATAACTGCTATCAATAAAACTCATGATGCAAAGGGGAGCTATTTATTATTATGAACATAAATCATAACTGTTTCCTCCTGCTAGGCCAGCATTTTCCAACCTTCCTTGCAGAAGAAATTAGATTAAAACACCTCGGACTATCTAGTGTAAGCACTAGAATTTAGGACATTGAATTCTGAATGCCATTAGAATAGAAAATATGAACATTGGGCTCCCCATAAAAGTTCTTTTTAAAAAATACTTGTGATTTTGAACAAGGCTTTATCTTTCTGAAAAAGAGAATAAATGAATTACACTGAAGGCTGTAGCTTTCTCAACAAAATATAAGTTGATCACTTGATATCAACATTATGCCAAATGTGCTTCATGTCTTTTGTCGTACATAATGGAGACCCATTGGTTTTGAAAGCAGAAAGAGGAAACCATCCAAATAAAGAGGTGCTACTAGGGAGTCCATGACCTCAATGCCATTCCTCCCTGCTGAATATAAATGAATGCTTTCATAAAGGTAGGATGCTACACTGTGTCTAGCATTAGGGCTCCTTGAATGCAAAAGATACAATTCCAAGCTCAGGAATTCTAGAGTAACTAGCTCCATGGGTGAAGTCATTTGGAGCCAACATCCCTAAATTGTAATGTAGCTTCATATTGGGTCTCTAATCCCCACCCCCATTTTTTTCATTTCTATATCTTTACGCTTTTATTATTTTTAGTTTTAAAATTATGCTATTTTTAACATTTTGACAATTGCAATTCATATGCAGATATTGTGTACATACACATATGTGCTATTTTCTAGAAAATAAGGATATTAATATAAAATAAGGGATTCATGACAATAATCAAGCTTGGGGAAAAAAGGATATATTTTCATATACATGGTATAAGTCAGTGAAGCAATGTCTAATCCCTTTCTAATATGTAACACAAAATTCAACGTATTAAAAGAACATCACTCAGTGAAAGGAACACTGAAACTGGATCTGAGTTTTCACTTGGTTGAAACAGAAGAGTCACTGTTTAAGTGACGGAGATGACTATAATGATTAGAGTATATCCTTGCAGAAAGTAAGGGAAATAGCTTTAGAAACTTCTGTCCAGTCTACAAAGGTCCAAACAGACAGGTTCACTTTTGGTCCTTTGATCTTTCGAGTACTGAATTCATACAAGAGGTCTGGGCACCAGGAATGCATTTACTAAACAGATGTGGTTCTCTTAGGGCTGAGAGTCTTCTGGTAGGTAAAGGCCAGGTGCCAATCTGTGTTTTGGCTGGAATGAGAAGTACTGTTGTTGGAGATCACACTAGAGGTGCATCTAACCTACCCTTAGGTGATCAGCACAGGGTACTAGTTACTATGTGATCAAAAGTGATACATTGTTCATACCTCATCAAAGTTATCTATGAAGCAGGGCAAAAAGCATTCATTTAAAGGTGCTGTAGTTAAGAGTGTATATCCTGGCTGGCACCGTGGCTCATTAGGCTAATCCTCCACCTAGCGGCGCCAGCACATCGGGTTCTAGTCCCGGTCGGGGCACCGGATTCTGTCCCGGTTGCCCCTCTTCCAGGCCAGCTCTCTGCTGTGGCCCGGGAGTGCAGTGGAGGATGGCCCAAGTGCTTGGGCCCTGCACCCCATGGGAGACCAGGAGAAGCACCTGGCTCCTGTACCGCAGCGCGCCAGCCGTGGTGGCCATTGGAGCATGAACCAACAGCAAAAGGAAGACCTTTCTCTGTCTCTCTCTCACTACCCACTCTGCCTGTCAAAAAAAAAAAAAAAAAAAAAAAGAGTGTATATCCTACATATAGATATATATGGTGTCACCATAGCTGGTGACATCAAGGGCTCTGCCATGGTGATAAATGCATCTTTATACTCATTCTTAGAATGTGAAGGAATGTCACAGATGAACTGTCACAGATGAACAAGTTGATTTGAGCCCTTCTGTCACTCACAAGTAACTTAAAGAGAGGTTAATCGGTAAAGTATGACCAGAAATAAGAGTATTGATCATCCAATATCAGTAACAGAACAATCTTGATCTTGGGATATTCAGGGAAAATGCGGGGGTAGTGTGGCTAAACAAAACACACAATGCATTAGAGTTTGAAATTAATCTTTTGAGTTTCTTGAGTTTTTGTTGTTTTGTATAGTTTATTAATATGATCTAGCTTGCTGTTGGAAACTATGGAAGTGGTGCAGTTCATGAATATTTTGTGTGCTTAATGAAGTTTCATGAACTGTAAATCTAAAAACAGATTGTTTTTCACTAAGTCTGCAAATGGGAGCAGAAGTGCAATAGGGAATCTTAATTCCCCAAGAAGTGACACAATTTGAACAGAAAAAAAATCTACCCCAAATAGCACACCTGTTAGCTTGCCAAATTTCACAAGTATAGACTAATTTTTCATAATAGTTTGGGTTTCAGAAAATGCCCATAAAATGCAAATACTTACTTGAGTTTTCTCATCAGGAAACTTCAAACTTTAGCATGGTCCAGTGTTGAAATTTCAAATCAGGAAAGAGTTATCTAGCTCAAAATTCCTATGTAGATAGAATACTTGATACTTGGAAATATGAGCAATGATGATCTTTCAACTTCTGATTTTTTGATAAATTACTTGTACAGAAAATGTGGAAGATGAAAATCCATGAGTTATGTTTCATATACTTTCTTTGAAATAGGCTCACCAAATAGAATACTGGTGGACATATTTATCTCTTCTTTCAAGTTTCAACACGACAACTTTCACAATTATGAATGTAACTAACTGATTAGTTCATAATAAAGCATTCATATTGAGGAATTTGCAGACAGGGGTAGATATGAGCTTCTCTGACAAGAATAATATGTGTGCAGGGATAGTGATAAGAAAAAGAAATCTAGCAAAATAGTAGTGGACAGAGCAATGGCAATATTATAGGGAGGAAAAGATCATGCTTATATTAAGTGGGTAAAATTAAGGAACAGCATTGATTTTGCAAATAAAGAATTCAAGCTACTATTATAATACCCATAGAAGTTATATTTTTATAGTTTTGCCAAAGAGAATTGGATTTTTTGTTCTATTTTGCAGAAAGCCTCCAGAATTTTAGTCCACTGATAAATGCAGTTATAAGAACAAATGACTATCACGTTTTAAATATTCACTATCAAACTGTAGCCTGTCAAAAAAATTAACTTGTATTTTTATGGGTTAATTATTACTTCGAGAGTATAAAAACAAAGTTTACTCTTCAGTTCTGGAAAGAATGGCATAAGTAGAGTTTATGATGTTGACAGATAATATTCTTAGCTATCAATAGGTTGAAAATTGTATTACAAAATATTTTTACACTTCTAAGAGATAACCAGAATAGATACAAATATCTAGGTTGTTACAATTTGGAGGGCAGAACCCAATGCAGAAGCTCAGGAAAGTACAGTGCTCCTGTGGCTTAGACAGCTGTGAAGTTGTTTCAATTAAAGAGAGCCCTTAGGTGTCAAAATAGGCATTAAAAATTCTGAGGAAAAATATGCACATATATATGTGAAAACATTGGAGGCAATGTTACCAGTTAACAGTGTGGCTAGAACAAATAATTATATAATTTCTATCATTTTTCATTTACTTTGGTTTACATTATTATTATTTCAAAATAAAACAGTGAGCAAATGTGTCACTAATGATAATTTCAAAGCATAGTTAATTTGGTGTTATTTTGAGGGTAAGAAACTGTTTATCAAGCTAAGAAAATTTTCCAGGTCCTAGAGTATACTGTAGGCTTGGACGCATGCATAAAAAATATTGAGAACTCTGTTTTTCAGTAGTCTACTGAAAAAAAAATAACAAACCCTACACTGTAACATCTGGGAGCTTATTGAATGTTCACAAGAACTCACACCACGATGTCAATTAGAATTGAGGAAAAATGTCCTTCCTGAAGAACACTGTGATAATCCCATTAAAACCAATTCCAAAGAAACACTGTAATAAGAGCTCTGGGCTGATAGCTTGAAGATTTGCTCTGGAGGTGAAACAATGAGTGTAACATAGCTGTTTGGCCTTGGAAAGCTTAAAAGCTGCTAGAATTCCCTTCACTCAGGCAGTTAAAAAGACAGCAGTAGCTACTGGGAATGTAAGAATGTCTATGATCTTGCTTGGAAGATATAGTCTATAGTGCAGACAGACCAAAGAAAAAACTTTCTGAGAAGAGGGAGTAGAGGAGCAGATTTGGAGTAGGAAAATCCTTGAAATTCAGATACATGTCTCTCACAAGATCATATCCAATTTGGGTAAATCTCAGTCTCTGCTCATGCAAGATGGGGTTGCCTATGCCTTTTGTAGTTCTTGCAGGAGTTGTTGAAATGTAGAAAACTGAACTTTATAGAACATAAGTGTTATGCTTATTAAAGATGATTTTTAGTTCCTTTATATCTTATCTCAATAGTTAAGCTTCTCAGTGAAACTTTCCATGGCCATTCCATATAAAATTTCATATCCTCTATCTTGATCCTTTTCCACTTCACATCATCAGTCTCGCTTTTATTTTTCTTAGAATTTCCCCTTATATATTTAATAAGTTATCTTATTTGCTGTATCTTTTCCTTCCTAGGATTCTCACTCATTATGGAGTGAGTGAACTGAAAGTATATCATTGTAAAAACTGGAAGAGACACTGGTAAGGGAGGGAGGAGGGATGGTGGGACCATGAGCAGAAGGGAGGTTAGGGTGGGAAGTGTCATTATGCTCCTAAATCTGTACATATTAAATACATGAAATTTACTCTCCTTATGTAAATAAAAATATAAAAAGGAATATGAAAAAGTTAAAAAAAAAAAAACAGAGCTCTTTGTTTTGTTCTCTGCTGAATTTCAGCACCTAGGGCAGATACAGGACTAGCACAGAGACAATCACTAAGTACATGTTAAACAAATGAATGAAATGACATATTTGGAGGAATAAGTTTCTCCAGTTAAGTGGGCATTAGTATATTTTCCAGCTATCATCTTTTTTTAAAGTTTATTTATTTGAGAATAAGAGTTATAGACAAAGAGAGAGAGAGAGAGAGAGAAAGAAAGGTCTTCCATCTGCTAATTGATTCCCCAAATGGCTGCAATGGCCAGAGCTGGGCTGATCTGAAGCTGGGAGCCAGGAGCTTATTTCTGGTGTCCCAGGTGGTTGTAGGGGTCCAAGCACTTGGCCAACCTTCTGCTGCTTTCCCAGGCTATTAGCAGAGAGCTGGATCAGAAGAGGAGTACCTGGGACACAAACAGGTGCCCATATGGGATGCCCCCGCTGCAGGCGGAGGCTCAGCCTAATACATCACAGCGCTGTCCCTAGCCTTCACCCTGTCATATTTGTCATTCATTTCTCCAACATTGAGACATTGTTCCCACTATCTTCAGTTTATTTCTCCATTTGTTCAATGTGAACGAACAGACTTAATTTCTGAGCATAGTACTTTGATTGGATAACACTATTCTGAAGAAAAGTTTATCACTCAGTAAACCAATGGTGAATTCTGCTTACTAAATTTATTTTTCACAAACATGTGAATTAATATACAGAGTTGCTTTAATCACCTGGGCAGGTGCACAGCATAGTCACAACAGATCAGGAAATAGGAAGAGCCAGCACTGACACAATTTCCTTTTTGTTTTAGTATGCCCCATACACAGGAGTTGTTGATTTGTTTAATTTTATTTTTGTTTTATTCATTTCAGTTAATATATGTAAATAGTGTTAAAGAGATTCAAATAGACCCTACTGAGAGCCAATATTGTGGTGCAGTGGTTTAAACTGCCACCTGCGACACCAGTGTCCCAAATGGGTGCCAGTTAAAGTCCTGGAGGCTCCACTTCCAATCCAGCTTCCTGCTAATATGCTGGAAAAAGCAGTGGAAGATGGTACAAATCCTTGAGCCCCTTCACCCATGTGAGAGATCCAGATAGAATTCCAGGCACACACACACAATGTGATACAGACAGAGATTTAGTGTTAGCATGGAGGAGCTGAGTTTTACCAGCACAGCATCGCTGCCCTGCCCATTCAGCCAGCCTGCTTGACTTGCATGGAAACCCGGACTGTGTTGTTGAAATCCAATTTACGTACACTGCCCAAAACACATTTCTGTGCACGACCAAATTGCTCCTGCCTTCTTTGTTGCAGAAAACCATTACAGTTTCCAGTTTTGCAGCTTAGAACTGGTGCCAACTAAAGTGATCCAATATGACTGCAGGCTGAATTCTCTTGGCAGCCTTTAATTCATCGTAATATCACTGTAATAAAATTACTGTGGTCGGCACTCCCTCTCCTATCATGCCTCTGATGTTGTGATGTTTCTGAGATTTGTATAGAAGGGCAAGGAAATGAAGTGATCATAAAGTCCTATCCAAACTCTGCCTCCTTGGAATATTTAGTTAAGCCCCTTCTGGACACCACCACCTATGCCTCTAGATTATATCAAAGATGGTCCTGCACCTTGGTGTAACTCATTCTCTTCTGAGTTTGCTTGAACTTACTACATAATGTGTACTTCTGCTTTAAACACTACTTGCTTCTCTACTCACCTTTATCTTTGTGTCTACCTTGAATTCTTCTTGTATGGAGACAACCTAGACCAACCCTCACCAGGTTGTGTCTACCCCACAATAAATGGAATATTTTCAGTCAAAAATAGAATGAAATTCTGCCATCTCTGGCAAAATGGATGAACCTGGAAGACATTATGTTAAGTGACATGAGTCAGGCAGAGAATAACAAATATTGCATGCTGGCACTTACTCAGTAGTTAAAAATATCCATCTCATATGAGTAGAAAGTAGAATAGTGGTTACCAGAGGCTGGGAAGAGTGAGAAATGGAGATGGAAAGAGGATAACGGATGTGTAAAAGGGTGCAGTTGAATGGGAAGAATGATTTCTAATGTTCTATAGCAAATTATAGTTGACAACAATTAAATACATTTTCAAAATAGCTAGTAGAGAAGATTTTTAATAAGCACAAAGAATATTAAGTGTTTGAGGTGATAGACATCAATTTTAATCAAGTTCAGAGTACTATGGGTATATAATATTAAATAATACAGTTATTACAAAATATTTTAAAATTAGAAAATTTTATAATGTGTAAAAAAGAGAGGAAAACAACTTAACCTTGTTGGTTTGCTAGTATTTAAGAATAAAAGATGGTTTCTTTTATCTAAGAAAAGCCCATAGCAGCAATCTTCACTTATTCATTCAGTATGTGTTAAACAGCTTTCCAGTATGGCTCAGACATTGTTGGAATTGGGTACTGTAAATTCTTCTTTACAGTAATGTACTCATCAGGTTCTCTATAAAAGGAAACGTGTTTCCTACCTCTGAAACTCACATGGTGGTGAGGATGCCAACAACATTGAGCAGATTCTTCATATTCAACAGATTCTGTGGGGTAATGTTTCCCTCTGCTTCTCAGAATACTTCCATTGTGATTCCACCATTTGTAAGGTCTGAGAACACCACCCCTTTCAATCCTACTTTGTTCTACTGGTTTTGATGTTCATGTCTCTTCTTTACAATGCTGCTTAAACAAATGATGCACAATGACTTTTGGACATTTTAATACTCTGAAATGCACACTGGACCATGCCAGATGTTTTTGGCCAACTGTTAAGAAAGCTGTGATTACAGTGTTTCCCAAAAATAAATCTAAAATAACCACAAGTAAATTAATCATAAGCCAAAATACTAATTATACATCTAGCCAAACATGTATTCTAAGCTGAACTTACTTTGACAGATGACCATTAAAACCAATTGACTTCTGTCTCTATGAATGTGAAATATTAAATATTTTATTAGCATCTCTGACATATTCAATAAAATATTTTTGGAATATTTTAGATTTTTATTTTATACTTAATAATGATCAATCTTACTTCATGTGTATTATAAATAAAAGCCAATTTGTCATATATAATAAGTATAACCTTAATTTTCATATCAAGTAATTTAATATATATTCTCCAGAAAAGAGTTCTTTTAAGTTGGTATTTTATGTTTAATTAGTGTTTTCCCCATTCCTCTAAAATGGAATTTATTATTGGCATTATGAGTTTTGGCCTCAATTTCCTCTTTTCTACTATACTGTTTTCTTTGCATTATTTTGTTATTATTTCAAATAAAAAAAGTAAATTTTTTAAAAAGTTCAAATATCTTTTCATTTGTTGTGTTAATATAAAATTAAAGGTTATAAATAATGGAAATATATAAAATCTTTGAAGACTAAAAAATATTGTATTTATAACACTAGGAGAAAACTATTGTCAAACTTTCATTTGATTTCAAAACTACATTGAGCACTTCATGTATCTTAAATAAACTGCATCAATGAGGACTCCAAAGGGTAAATTCTTATAGTACTACTTCACTGAAAATCTTTTTCTATAAAGTTCTGTCTTCCCAAAAACATTTCAGAGAAGGTGTTCCAATTTACACATCTGCTAGGAGCATGTGAATGTGTTCATGTCTATCCAAATTGTCAAACTGAATATTTTTTATTCGATATTTACTGTGACAGGACACACTTCATTTTCTTTTTTTCCTAGAAACCTTTTATTTAATATACAAGCTTTGTGTGTTTCATATATACAAACTTCGGAACATAATGATTCTCCCCATCCTGCCCTCCCTCCGACCCACATTCAGCTCTTCTTCCTCTTCTCTCTCCTATTCCTATTCTAACTATTTAATAAAATCTATTTTCAATTAACTTTATGCACATAATATTAATGCTACACTAAGTAAAGAGTTCAACAAGCAGTATGAAGAAAAACAAAAATTGTTCCTCAACAGTTGAGACAAGAGCTGTTCAAATTCTTCACATCACAAAGTATCAATTTCATTTCCATAGATTAACTTTCAGGTACTCTATTAGTTACCATGGATCAGGGAGAATATATGACATTTGACTTTGGGCACTCACTTACTTCACTAAGCTTAATGTTTTCCAGTTGCATCCATTTTGTTTGCAAATGACAAGATTTCATTTTTTCTCATTGTATAGCAGTCCATTGTGTACAGATACCGTAATTTCTTTATCTACCCTCCAGTTGACAGCCATCTGGGTTGATTCCATATTTTTGCTATTGTGAATTCAGCTGCAATAAACATGTGTGTACAGATCACACATTCATATGCTGATTTCTTTGTTTTGCTAAATTCCCAGGCGTGGGATGGTTAGGTCATATGGTAGCTCTCTATTGAAATTTCTGAGGCATCTCCATATTGTCTTCCTCAGTGGCTGGACCAGTTTACATTCCCATCAATAGTGATTAGGAAACCTTTTTACCCACAACATTTGTTATATGTCAATTTCTGGATGAAAGCCATCCCAACTGGGGTGAGGTGAAACCTCATTGAGGTTTTGGTTTGCATTTGTCTGATGGAGAGTGATCCTGAGCACTTTTTCAAGCATCTGTTGGCCATCCAGATTTCCTTTTTTTAAAAAAATAATGTATGTGCAAGTCCTTTGCCCATTTCTTCCCTGGGGTGCTGAAGGCCATTTACATTCATGGTGACTATTTATAAGTAAGGACTTGGTCCTGCCATTTTCCCACAAGTATTCCTATTGTTTACTTTGCACTTTTATTGGGAGATTTTCTGCCATCAGATTCTTTTGTAGTGATGACCATATTTCTGTGCTTCTATGTGTAGCACTTCCATAAGCATCTTTAGTATAGCTGAACTAGTGGTTCTTTCAATTTCTGTCATTTTGGAAGGTCTTCATTTCATCTGCCTTCATAAATGAGAATTTTGCAGGGTACAGTATTCTGAGTTGACAGTTTTTGTCTTAGGGCTTGGACTATATCTCTCTATTCTCTTCTAGCCTGTAAGCTTTCTGATGAGGAGTCAGCTGTAAGGCTAACTGGAGATCCTCTTAAAAGTAATCTGGCATTTCTCTTGTGCACATTTTAGAATCTTTTCTTTATGTGTTATTATTGAAAGATTGACTACAATATGACTGCCCAGAAATCCAGCCTCACCCTGTGCCCTCCCACACATCACAGTATTTTCACAGTTCCAACACGTAAGGCTCCCACAGTCATGGAGCACCAAGGATCCACTCTGCCCTGCCAGTCCATCCCATCTACAGAGTGGTGGAGACTCTACCAGAGCCAGCTGCCTGTTGGTATTCATCCCAGGTGGCCTATGCTGGTAAATTGAGGGGTACCTCGCAGTCCAGCCCCCTGTCAATCCTCCTAGCCTGACTTAGGCGTTTCTTCTAGGCTAGTTTCTGGGTGTGAGGACACAAGTTTTCACAGCCATTACAAATGTGTAAAATGGCACCTGCCCTGTCTTAGCTAGTTGCAGGGTGCCATTGTCAGCAGGTCAGGGGGAGAAAAATGCATCTCTTTTTTTCCTCTAGGTTAGCAGGCACACTGTCCCCCACAGTGCTCCAGCTGGACTCAGGCCAGGCTCTCCCCAAAACTTTATTTCCAGTGGCTTAGGCTGCTACAGCCTGGTCTCACCTCATTTTCCAAAGCTGGTGCCAAGGCTCTCAGCTGCTGGGTTCTGTCTTGTGTCTGTGTTCGCGCTGAGCATCCACATCCACCCTGTATAGCCACATCATCCCTGCAACTTCCTTGGAGTTCTCCCTGCAGTTTCTCCCTAACTCTTCCTTGAGACTGCACTCTTTCCACTTTTTTTTAACTATCTTCCTCTAAACAGAGCAGTAAGCTCCCTACTATTCCACCATCTTGGAATCTGGCCCTTTGAATATGGCAATTTTAACAGTTGATATAGTAAATAAATCATACTATTCTATTGATTCAAATGTCTAATTTAATATTAGTGATGCTGAACATTTTCTCATCAGCAATGTTTTTCTTTCATGTATGATCATTATATTCACAATTGCTGTTGATAAATTAAGGTTACTGATCTTTTTCAAATTTCCTAATGTCTTCATAACTAAATATGTAATTTATTTCATTATTCATCAGTAACAGACTCATTCTTTCATTAAGTATTCATATATGGTCAGTTATCTATCTAGTTATTAAGTGAAAATTCAAAAATTGAAGAGTGGTTTATCTCAAAATGGTTTTTCCTGTCACAATGCCACAGTTCTAGACAATTCTAAACACAATTTGGTGAGAGAACGAAAATACTGGTTGATTCTGACTGTGTGTTTGTGTGCCTTGGAATACTGACCATTGCAATAATTCAGTGGAGAATAAATACACTTTTATAAGATAAAGACAAGATAGTATAAAGCAAAGTATGTCTAGAAATTTATGTTGAGAAAATACAAAAGGGGATATATGTTTGACAAAGTGGTTAATACAGCACTTGGGATGCTCATCTCTAAATTGCAGCTTCTTTTTGATGTGCACCCTAGGAGGCAGTAAGTGATGCTTCATGGTGTTTGAGTCTCTGCCACCTGACTAGGACACCTTTGTGCAGTTCTGAGCTATTACCAACTGTTGTGGGTAACTGGGGAGTGAACCAAGTGGACAGATCTCTTTGTTTCTCTTTCTCCCTGACACTCTTGCCTTTCAAATAAACACACAAAACTATAAAATTTATAAAAAAAAAATGTAAGAGAATATCTTTGGGAAAACTAAATCAAGTTTAAATGAGTTTATAATTTCATTAGGCACATGCTATTGTGTATCACTAAAGGAACTATAAAATATGTAGTAATCACCTGTGTTTTTACAATGACTAGATTAGAAGACAGAAGCTGCTGATGTAGTTTCAGATTCTACTTTAAAACTTTTGAGGAAGGAGCTGGCATTGTAACGTAGCTGGTAAAGCCTCTGCCTGTGACACTGGTATCCCATACGGGTGCCCAATTAAGTCCGGGTTGCTCTAATTCCAATCTAGTTCCATGCTAATAGCCTGGAAAAAACAGTGGTAAATGGCCTAAGTGTCTGCACCCCTGCCACCCACGTGGGAGATCAATGTGGTGTCCCAGACCCCTGGCTTCAGACTGGTCCAGTCCTGGCTGCCCCTGGTATTTGAGGAGTGAACCAGTGAATGAAAGATCTCTCTGTAACTTTGACTTTCAGATAAATAAATCTTCATAAAAATGTTTTTATGAAATACAATTAAACAATAGATATTAAAGAGGTGTAAATAACAGGTAATAGGATGAAGGAGTGGGGAAATAGTCATTGTAACAATTCACATTGTGGGCCAAGTTGACTATGAGAATGGAAATTTAATTATTTGAAAGAGAACACAGGCAGGACAAGACAGAATGTTCCCATAGCTGTGATACTTGGGAAATCCTCCTTGAGTAAGCATATCACAGAAATCTATTTTAAAGTCACAAGAGAGACTGTCTTTGCACATAGCAGTTAATTTGCTGCTTGGAAAGCCCACATCCCATATTGGAGCCCCTGAGTTTTAATCCCAGCTTTCCTGTTCAGTTTCTTGCTAATATGCATTCTGTGGGTATCCAATAAATGGTTCAAGTGTGTAGGTCCTTGACATTCACATGGGAGACTGATTTCCAGGCTGGCCCAGACCACGCTATTGCAAACATTTAGGGAATGAAGAGGAAGAGGGAAGACTGACTGTCTTTATGTCTCTTTTTCTCTGTCTCTGCCTTTCAAATATATACATATATAAAATTATCTTTTTGAGGCTGACATTGAGACATAGCATGGGTATCAGTTCATTACCTGGCTTCTCCACTTACAATTCAGATCACTGTTAATGGCCTGCGCAAAGCAGTGGAAGATGTCTAAGTGTTTGGACCCCTGCCATCCACATGGGAGACCCAGATGAAGCTCCTGATCTTGGCTTTGGCCTGATCTAACCTTGGCCATTATGGCCATCTGTGTAGTAAACCAGTGAATTGAAGATCTCTCTCTCTCTCTCTCTCTCTCTCTCGGTTACTGACTTTCAAATAAATAAATAAAAATCTTTAAAAATAATTATCTAAGGGGTTGGCACTGTGGTGCAGTAGGTTAATCCTCCACCTGTGGCGCCAGCAGCCCATATGGGTGCCGGTTCTAGTCTTGGCTGCCTCTCTTCCAATCCAGCTCTCTGCTATGACCTAAGAAAGCAGTAGAAGATGGCCCAAGGACCCTGCACCCACATGGGAGACTGGGATGAAGCATCTGGCTCCTGGCCTTGGATCAGCACAGCTCTGGACATTGTGGCCATGTGGGGAGTGAACCAACGGAAGGAAGACCTCTCTCTCTTTCTTTCCTCCTCGTTGTCTGTAACTCTACCTCTCAAATAAATAAATAAAATCTTTTAAAAATTATCTAAGAATATTATCTTCACAATTTGTCAAAAAATTTAAAAGGCATGAACTGTAAATTTCTATACTTTTCATTTTAATGTCATGTAAATGACATGTTTAAAAGCAATGCAGTCAGTTAAAAACATATTATCAAAATAAACACCGTCTTAAGAGCTTTTATGGGGAATCTTCAAACTGAGTTATTATTTCTACTAATCACTGGAGCAGAAAAACATAATTACTTTTTTGAAGGATGTGTGGATAAAAATGAAGTTGATTTTCCTATCTAAATCTCATTTCAACTTAAATCATTGTTGATTTTGTGGTAATGATGAATATATCAGGACACTTACATAAGAAGTGATTTTCTAATGCTTTAAAAGAATTCATTTTTATTTTTAGGTCTCGATTCTTTGTGTATCTAATTCTTTAAACCCACCACAGAGTGTACATATGTGAACCCTATTTACAAAAGAGTGCACAGGCATGAATTTTGTACATGAATAATTTAAAAGACCTAAATCTTAACTGATCTCATGGTTTCTTTTATTTGCTTCTACAGGGTAAATGCATTATAGAAAATCAGAAGTGTAGGAGACTGATAGAAGCCCAAGATGTTTACATCTACACAGGCGCAAATCTTTTTGCAAACTCTTTTGTAGGTAAGAAAATCTATTTGTGTTGAAACTGATTCTTAATAAGGTATTACAGCAAAAGTGGGGAGAAAACAATTGAGAAAATAAATCTGTCTAACACAATGTAGCAGTCTTTTTCTATCTTAATTTATTTGATTATTCTAAGCATAAATAAAATATTGTGCTTTAAAGTGCCTACGATAGGGCCTCAGAAGCAATATATTTTAAAAATTGATTAATCTATTTTTCCTGTTGTTTGTCATACTAATGAGTTTTAGTTGTCCTTTGATAAACTTCATATTCCTTTAGGTTTAATTAAACCACCATTTGCTGCAAAGTTGTGAAATACTTTTAGCAGCAATTAATTTATCATCAAACATAAAAATCCATTGATTTTCCTGTTCTTATATTTCTAAGTATAAAGAGCAGATACAAATTTGGACGAGTATAGCTGTTTGTGTTTTTTTTTTTTTTTTTTTTACTTTGCAGGTTGCAAGTCAATTAAAAGTGCTCAATGCTTCCTAGGGCCCTATACAGCATAATCCAGTTCTTACTTTAATCCAATTTAAATGACTTTTCCTGCAGTTGACAGTAATATAGCCCTCATGATGACCAATTAGGTATTACACATAAAAACCGCAGCTGCTTCAGTGGAGAAATGATTACTGTAACATCTGGTAGTGTACTGATAAGGTTATCAAACAGGAAACTAAATCTTGAAAATCAGCTGCTCTTTATTCCAGTTCATTTCAACTCCCATAGAACTATTAATTCTAGGGCATACAGAGGATGAGTCAGCTCAAAGCAAAGGGAAAAATTCAAACTGCACAATAGTTGTTCATTTTACATATACCCACAAGCCAGAGAAGACGTAACTGAAATATGCATAAACTTTTCACACTTTTCAGAGTATTGCATTAGGCATAATTCATAGAGCAGTGATGGTAGCTACTTGCCCTAGAATTCACTGAACAACATTTTATATGATTGGTGCATAATAAGTCCTTAAAAATGGAAATAAAGATATCATAAAAATAAATGATAATATTAGGCATAAATAGATATAGATATATAGATATAGATACAGATACAGATATAGATATATCTGTTGGTTATCATTTTATATGTTTGTGTTACATAATTTTTATATTGCAAAGAAAAGTTTTGTATTTCAGAAAAAAGGGAAGGCTAATTAAAAACAATATATATATAGCAACCATAGTTTATACTATCAAGGAAAAAATAGACATTAATAATATGCTACTTTCTATAAGACAGTAAAATATTGCCAGAAAATATACAATGGTATGTTAATGTTCCTGGATAAGTTCTTTTTATACAAGGAAAAATGAATCATATAATAAGAGTTTTGGATATCTCGATCATACTAACTTAAAATGTAAGTTTCTGTGAGATGATACAAAGTCTATGAATAGTTAAGAGAATGTGAAAAAGATATTCATATTACAGGCTATGGAATAGTATCTTGATTTAATATTCAAATGCTACAAGTCATATAAAATAATATTTCATGGTGAAAAGAGATGTATAAGCCACTTACATTAGATAAAATACGGTTAATGATCATATAAAAAGAAGCTTATCCAGAGAAACAATCAGGAAGATAGACAAGCAGATAGGTATGTAGACAGATCATTAGACAGACATATTTCTCATTATATTGACAATTTTTTTCAGAAACTTGTTAAATTCAAGTTTTATGAAATAGTGGTGGTGAGATAGATACTTTTTTTTTTTTAATTTGATAGGTAGAGTTATAGACAGTGAGAGAGAGAGACAGAGAGAAAGGTCTTCCTTCTGTTGGTTCACTCCCAGATGGCTGCAACGGCCGGAACTGGGCCAATCCGAAGCCAGGAGCTTCTTCCCAGTCTCCCATGCAGGTACAGGGGCCCAAGCACTTGGGCCATCCTCCATTGCTTTCCCGGGCCACAGCAGAGAGCTGGACTGGAAGAGGAGCAAACGGAACTAGAACCGGCACCCATATGGGATGCTGGCACCGCAGGCGGAGTATTAACCTAGTGAGCCGTGGAACCAGCCCCTAGATAGATACTTTCATAGAAGGCAGATATTTAAAATTTTATAGCCTCTTTAGATCTAGTTTCGTGGTGTTTAAAAATTAAAATGTGAATACCCAATAACGCAGAAATTCTAGTTTTGTAGTTTCTTAAAGAAACCTTACACCTGTTTTCAAGGAGAAATTTACGCTATTATTCATAATTGAAAACAAATGTCTACATAGGCCATACCATACTATCAAGTTGATAATTTAGATTTCCAGATCTAGGAATATTTTATGAGAAAAGTTTTACAGATTGTTTTTGAACTCCTTGAAGTCACAGAATCCTATGTATGATATGCCATTTGCACTTAAAAATGCATATAAAGGGGCAGGTTTTGTGGCATAGCAACTAGAGTCACCGAAGTCACAATTCCAGCATTATATATGGTTTCTGATTCAAATTCTGGCTGCTTCACTTCTGAACCAGCTCTCAGCTTTTGCAGCTGGGAATGCAGTAGAAGACGGCACAAATGTCTGGGTCCCTGCATGCACGTGGGATACCCAGAAGAAGCTCCTGGCTCCTGGCTTCGGTCTTGCCCATCCCTGGCTGTTGCAGTGATTTAGAGTGTGAACCAGTGGATAAAAAAATTTCTCGCTCTCTGCAACCCTGCCTTTCAAATACATAAAATAAACACTATATAGAGATTGTATTGAAATATTGTGTACATGTTAAGAAACGCACATAAGTTTACAGATACATAATTTTTTTCATCTGATCACACTCAAAACCAACACCTAATTTAAGAACAAAGGATTACTAGTACGTCAGGAGTCCTTACTATTCCCCTCTTCTCCATATCTTTCTTTTAAACATGTGAAATAGCAGCATGTTGTCATTTACATGGTATGATTCAGTGGGAGTATATACATACATGGATATATATGTGTGGAAAGGCAATAAAAATCTGGAATAATGATGACAACTTCTGACAACTGCTGGGGAGTGAGAAGAGTGAAATAGGAAGTGTGAATGCCAAGGGCAGGATGCTGGTCAACAGGATCATCAGCTTTTGCAATTTATTTCATACAAGATTTCTTCTGTTTAAAAAATATCACATATGAAATTTGGAATTATTTGGAATTTTTTTTAAAGTATCATGGTGTCAATTGCATTATGGGAGTGGGTGTGTCAGTCCTGGTAATTTTATTCTAATGGCTTTGTAATGACCTAAAGGTCATCACAGAAATAGAGCCTGAAGCCATATTGCACATTTCTAGTTGGTGCAGTTCTAAGTTTCAGCATCGTGGAATTTTGATCTTCTACTATATAGAAGGATAGAAGGGCTTGAGTGGCTCATGGAAGGATGCTACACAGAAAGGAAAGTTTTTTCAGTGCATATAAATGGCTTTTGGGAGGTGCAGGGATGTGGGGGATGATGTGAGCAGCTCAGACTGCTGTAGGGGTGGGCTGTAAGGACAAGATTAATCGTAATTACTGCCAAACTTGAAGATAGTGAAGATTTCAGAAACTATTCAGATTCAATGTGTAGTGGGCAAATTTTGACATCTGTAAATGTATTTACCAACACATTTTCCAACAATTATCTGTCATGAAATAATATTAAAGACAGCCAATATAAGCCAGAAGATTAACATGGTGTTAAACATGTACCTCATTAAATGTACCTAATCTTAATTACCCTCTTATGGAAGAACTATTGCTTCACTTGTTCAGCTGGAGCAGAAGAGAAATATGAGACTCAAAAAGAAAAACCTAATTTCCATGGTCTCATACAGTGCCAGCAGAGCCAGCATTTAAACCTATTTCAGCCTCAGAGCAATGCTCTTCCCATCGTTCAACACGTTTCCTGGAGGAGAAGTGGTATATAACAAACAGTTACATTGTATTAGGATATATGGCACTGTTATTTCAGTTTTGCATACAAAAATACTAAAAGTGTAACAAATGCATGTTTTATTACAGAAGAAATAATAATATCTCATTTATTTTCCTATGAGCAAATCATTCTACTTACAGATTTCATGCATTCCACAAATACAACTCCGAAAAACAATCAATTTTCCCTCTATCCCTTCACTCTAAACCCCCTCTTCCTGCCCCATGGTTCATTTCATCAGTTTTTGTAAAGACATCATTTTAATCCACTCTACATTCACAAACTTAATTCACCACTAACCATAATACTCAACAAGAAAAAAGTAGGAAGGATACAGTTCCACCGGAATATAAACAAAGGCTAAAAACTAGAATCTTATCACAAAATGTCCATTTCATTCTGATATTATTTATTCTATATTAACTGCCACAAAGCACACAAAAATGATATTTGTCTTTTTGAGACTGGCTTTATTTAATTAACCATAAAGGCTTTCAATTACATCCATTTTGTTGCAAAAGACAGAATTTTATTATTTTTGTGGCTGAGTAGTATTCTGTCTTTATCCAGTCATCAGATGATGGATATCTGGGTTGATTCCCTATCTTTGGCTGTGGGAGTCTCCAGTGGAGTTCCCACTCGCTGCTGTCGCATTTGTACTATCCATGCTGCTCCATGGCATCTCTCTTCTTTCAGTAGAATTTCCATGGCAAACTTCTCTCCAACTTTCCCTTTCCTCAGCATTTCTTCTGTTATCTTCCCACTGTCTAAATATTTTCCCTATTCAGCCATCTTGGATCTCCCCTAAAATTTCAGAAGTATAGTTTGAAAAGTCAGACGAACAGGAGCCTAAGTTGTCATGCAACAGGTTAGGCCCTCCCTGCAATGTTGGTATTCCACATAGGAGCATTGGTTTTATTCCCAGCTGTTCCATTCTGATCTAGTTCTCTGTTAATGCACCTGGAAGGCAGCAGAAAATGGCTGAAGTACTTGAACCTCTGCCACCCATGTGAGAAACCAAGATGAAGTTCCTGGATCATGGCTTCTGCCCGGCACAGTCCCCAATAATTTTGGCCGTATTAGGAGTGAAGATCTCTTTCTTACATGTGCTTTCTTCTTATTGCACATATTTTTCTTACTAAAAAGTGCTTCTCTAATTATTATAAACCATAAGACACAACATAAAAAACAGATATTGGAACAGGTGGTAAATGTTGAGTTTTTGTAAATTTTTGTAAAATACTAAAAGTCTTTAATACAAATATTATTTTTAAATTAAAATAGCTTCACAAATAGATGATTGTTCTTCCATAATCCTTAAGCAAACAAAATATGAATCTGAATCTTAGTGGTTGTATACAAAATGAAAAAAAATCACATAACATTTATATAATAATTAACATCAGTTTTTCTAGATTAGCATGATTTCAAACACATGCTGAAAGTCTTGATTTTATTCCCAGTGAGAAAAAAAACAAGCATAAGAACATCTTTTAATTGCTCAAAAAGAAAGGCATTAGTTTCAAGTTCATTTTTAAAAGTGACTCAATCATTGTTTCATGTGCTTTGTACTTTGAAATGGAATAATGACAAAATATTGAAGAGATTCTATACTTCATTGAAAATAACCCTCCATTTTAAAGACATATTCAGAAATTCTGCACTACACATAGTAAATAATGAACAAGCTTTGAAAGCATGAGGTTATGCACTGAAGTCAAAAGAATGAAAAGATTAATTAAAATATCAGTAATGTAAAAATATTTTACTAATAGAAACAATATATAACATTTTAATTCAGCAATACACCCCTGGATTTTCTTTCATATCAAGTCAACATTGTTATCCGGCTTCTTTTAATTGAATGGAATTTTGCAGCACTATATTATTTTTCAGCATTTCAAAGTATGCTATCTGTACTATTTGGCCAGAGCATTCATTTTTTTTGGGGGGGGGGGTTACCTCCTAACCTCAGCAATATCATTTTTTTGGTGGTATTTGTTTTTTGTTTTGCTTTGGCTTCTTCATTCAATGACTGAGTTTTTTCCATAATAGCTAATGGGAATGTCTTAAATGTAAGTGCATTTCAAAGTTGAAAGCAAAATTCTTTTATTTTTTCCCTATTCTATCATCCTGTCAGTGATCTACTGCTATTACATGAGCTATAAATTGAAGATTCTATCAAATGTGATGCCTTTTCAGATCTTCTTTATAGTTCATCTATAGATGACAAATACATCATTTTGGTAAAACCTGCTTATTCTCCTCTGTTACCTCCCCAAGCTGATGATATAGTGTACTGCCAATAAGGAAAAATGAAACTCTGAAAACAATTGTCATTTTTCCCACATCGTCAGACCTCTTGTAACATCATTAGTTAAAACTCAGACACACCCCTTCTGAAAAAGTGCTTTTAAAATGTCTCTTCCTTTTTCAGTGAAGATCCTTGTGGCTGTTTCATTAATTATTAAAAATTTTATCCATCTTCTCAATTATTTTCCAAAATCATTCCTCACGTGAGTGTGAATTACTTGATGAAGCATATATGTGATAGTGTGACTTTCTGGACAAAAAAGCTGTGAGAATCTCTCTTGTGAAACTTCTTAGTATCATATTAAATAATATCCAAATTTCAGTGTCAGCTATAGCTTGGATCTTGATTTTTAAAAGGTTTCTACCCTACCACGCTTGCACCCATTACCCAAATAACATAGACTCTAAAATTTCCACCACTTTCTCCATACCTTGCCTTTCATGACAAAAATGCCATTTCTTAAATGGCATTACTGTCCCACACACTGAAACTGTACTTGTTCTTTAAGTTCCAGTTCAGATGACTTCTCCATGAATTACTGTTTTTCTGTGGTTGAATTGTTTTCCTCCTTATCCATGGTCTTTAAAAAATTTTTCTCCAACATTATAAAATAATCTAAAATTAGGAATACTTTCATTCTTAAAAATATGTGTACGCAGAGCTGAGCATTGTGGCAGAGTGAGTTAAACAATCTCATGCAATGCCCAGGTCGTATATCATAGTGCCAGTCTGAGTCTTGGCTACTCTGCTTCCAATCTAACTCCCAGATAATGTGCCTGGGAAGGCAGTAGATGATTGTCCAAATAATTATTTCCCTGACACACATGTGGGAAACTCACAGGGACTTCTAGATTGCTGACATCAGACCCAAATCTAGCTGTTATATTTGGGAAGTGAACACACTGGTGGAAGATCTTTGTCTCTGTTTCTCTCTGTCTCTGTCTCTGTTGCTCTGGCTTTCAAATAGATGAAAATAAACATTGAAAATGTGTAAAATGTATGTGGACTCATGGCTACTGGTTTCAGAGAATAAAGTTAAGAAATACCTAAGGTAAATATTCAGAACAAAAATACCTATATCTATTACATCCAAAAGAGTATCCATTATATTTTGAAAATTCTATTTTTATTGATTTATAGGTAAAACTCTATTATAAATTAATAAAATGAATATAAATATGTTGACTATGTATTAACTTTTAAATAGAGATAGTAGTTTCATTTATGACACAAATCTCAGATCAAGATATTATGAAGAGCCCTCAATTTAAAGACCATGGATAAGGAGGAAAACAATTCAACTACAGAAAAACAGTAATTCATGGAGAAGTCATCTGAACTGGAACTTAAAGAAAAGTACAGTTTCAGTGTGTGGGACAGTAATGCCATTTAAGGAATGGCATTTTTGTCATGAAAGGCAAGGTATGGAGAAAGTGGTGGAAATTTTAGAGTCTATGTTATTTGGGTAATGGGTGCAAGTGTGGTAGGGTAGAAACCTTTTAAAAAATTATATACAAATATATATGTAAAGAATATTACCTTTTCCCTCTTTTTGTATATCCTCATATCACACACTTCTAGGTGTAGACCAAAATATGAATCTCAAAGAAATAATTTTTTTTGTTTTCATGTATTAAAAATGTATAAATATCTTATTTTCAAATATATAAAATACAGTAATATAATAAAAGCATGTGTCCACTAAATGTGTTACATCAAATGTTCAAGTGTTAACTCTGATGCAAATGAATGGTAGAATAATTTTATAAAATCATAACATGTTAGCATGGTTTTTGCACAAGACCCTCTAATTTGCATCTTAGAACCTCCACTGGCAAGTAACATGGATTGGGACCATCTACTTTGCAAATTACCTCACAGAATTTATGTGATAGTAAGGATTATGACACACAGCAAGCCATATGCAAGTAAATTAACAGTAGATGTTTTCCTTCTTAACTCCAATAGCTGATGCTATTCCACAATACACAAGTAGTAGGTTGACTATGTAGTATAGGAATAGGGGAGAAAAAGACTGAGGAATCCTTGCAATGAGCAGATACAATGATAAGATAAGGAATCCTTAAAATGATAAGGTGAAAATGAACCTTAACAATAATCATTGGTTTCACTGAGTATTTATCTTGAACACTGTAAAAAGCGTTATCTGTTAAATGATTTAACCCTTACTACAAATCTATAATTAGTTAGTTTGATGCAGCCAAATTTCACAGACTGTAAAGAATGCATAACAAATAGTACAGGTAGATAAATGGTATGACATAAATATGAAGTGAGTCCAATCAAATTCAAAATGCAATATTTTTAAAGTTCTACTTTTATTTACTTGGCAGGCAGAGTGACAAAGAGGGATAACAGAGAGAGAAAGAGAAACCTTCTGTTTGCTGGTTTCACTCTGTAAATGGCCACCACAGCCAGGTCTGGAATTGTCTCAATGTCAGAGTCAGTTTTGGAAATGTTCAAATAGAGGGCCTTCATATCTTTAGGTTTACTGAAGGACATCATTCCCTGAGTAGTACTCTTTTGGTCAGAGAGCATGTTCTGATTTTAATGCAAAGAACATGATCTTCAATTTCCTCAATTATACTAGGAAGTAGTTAATTTTAAGTCATTGTACATAATTGAAGGAAATTAATTTTTACCCAGATAGGATTTTATTTAGAGGAATATGAGATTTTTTTCACTTAGTACTTGTTTATTATTTATGAGAAAGATCTCCTATTTAGATTCATTATTTCATCCATTTTAATTGAATTTTAATTACAAATTAGGTACCATAGCAGTCACTGTCAAGATAGAAGCAATGACAAATATTGATGCTGCTTAATGAACACTGCACTTGAGTGTAGATTATTATTACAGGCAATAAACAATTAAGTGCTAAGAGGTATCTGGGCCATTGTGGAAAACTGAACAACACAAATTTCTGGGAAGTTTTCAGGAGAGGAGAAAAATGTGCTGTGAAGAAGGAATGGCATGGAGGAAGATCAAGAGGCCAGAGAGGTTAGTGAAAATCTGCTGTTTTAAAGAAACTGAAAAAAAAAGATCCATGATAGTCTAAGCAGAGCCAGGAAACACAAGATTGGTGACAGCAGCTAGAAAAAACATTGAAATAGACCAATGTTAGAAGCTGGGAAAAATCAGGAAATGTGGTAAATATTTCAGGCTTACATTATGTTCAAAGGAGACATGGAAAAGTTGTAAAGCAGCCTGCTCAGGTGATAAGGTCTTTTTTAAATTCATTATCTCAGCAGAGTGGCATGTAGATTAAAGAAAGGCAGTCTGAGCAAAAGTGAGTTAGAAGGCTAATAAGAGAATGGTGGCTCTTAAGTAGGATGGTGACAATGGAAAGGTGGCTAAATATGATACATTCAAGAATAGCTTTGCACTCTGGCCTCAGAATCAGCCTTTAAGGCATTCGGATCTGGCTGAAGAGCCCATGAGAGTATTTTAGGCATGGAAAGCCAAGACACTCTGGCAAAAAAAAAAAAAAAAAAAATGAAATGACCTAAATGAAAGATCTCTGTGAGTGAGATCCCAGTAGAAAGAACAAGTCATCAAAGAAGGAGGTACCTTTCTCTGAAGGGAGGAGAAAACTTCCACTTTGACTATGACCTTGTCTAAATATGATCAGAGTCGGTGAACTCAAAAGGCTTCCATAGCCTTGGCAACTCACGACAAGAGCCTAAGGTGATTACTGATGCCATAAACAAGAGTGTCAAATTGTTAAGTCAACAACAGGAGTCACTGTGCACCTACTCCTCATGTAGGATCTCTGTCCTTAAAGTGCTGTACATTGAGATTCAATGCTATAATTAGTACTCAAACAGTATTTTTCAATTTGTTTTTCTGTGTGGGTGCAAACTGTAGAAATCTTTACTTAACATATGCTAAATTATCCTTCTGTATATAAAGAGAATTGAAAATGAATCTTGATGTGAATGGAAGGGGAGAGGGAGCAGGAGAGCAGAGAGTTATGGGTGGGAGGGAAGTTATGGGGGGGGGTAAGCCATTGTAATCCATAAGCTGTACTTTGGAAATTTATATTCAGTAAATAAAAGTTAAAAAAAAGAATAGCTTTGAAAAGTACATGAAAATGCATATATATTATTATATTATTTATTATATGTGGAAAATTGGGTAGAGGAGAGGAAATAGGGATAATTCAGGATTTTAGCTTGAGTATCAAGAATTGAAATGATGGACAATATTTATTAACCATATACTATCAGTGGTATTCGATGTGTTTTACGTATATTAACTAATTTAATATTCAGCACAATCATTTGAGAGAAGTTATTTTTCCCGTTCTACAGCTAAGAAGTGTGAAGCACACAGGCTGTCCAAAATTATACGGTGAGTATGATTAACAGAGCTGCGAGCTCTGAGAGCTCACCCATTTAATCATTTTTATCTTCTGTTTGGATTGATGCATTATTTACTGAGACAGGGACTCTGGAATAGGATTTGGTAATAATTTAAGAAAGAAAAAAATGAGTTTTGGTTTGGACCTGACTTTGAAGAATCTGTGATAAAGCCAAATAGAGATTCCCAAGGGATGTTTGGGTCGCACAGATCCACGACTCAGGAGAGAATGTGGCTGATTTTGATGGGAGGGTTTTCAGTAAAACACAGGGACACGAGAGTCATGGAAGTGAATGAAATTGTCAAAGTGAGAGAGAGAGATGGAAATCATGTATCTCATATTTAAGGGTTATGAACAGGATAGAAGGATGTAAAATGTAATCATCTCACAGACTTCTACCTCACTTGAGAAACAGGTGAGTACACAGACAATGACAATATGAAGTGATAACCTTACCTGCTAAATCAGAAGGCAGAAGCATCAGGAATGATTTACCTCCTGTACGAGAAGGCTATGGTCCGTGGAACTACTTCCTACAGGCTGCAGCTCCTGAACTGACTCTGCCATGATGGCTTAGATTAAAAAACGTGAATTATAAAGGGAAAGGTCCCTTCAGACTGAACTTTAATTTATAAGTGTGTGGACCACTTAGACAATGCAGGCAGCCTGAAGAAAGGCTGTGACGATAGTCCGGCACAGATGCCAGCTTTGGAAGTCTGTCTTCTGCACCATGGGTGAAGTGCTGGGAGACAAATCTGGGGAAGGGAGCCAACTGACAGAAAGCCTGCAAGTGGTAACTTCCGTCCATACTGTATCCAGGGTGTGCCAGAATAAAACAGAGGCTTGCCCTATGCATTTCAGGTAACACCTCTGCACTTGATTTGTGTACTCTGATGAGCTGAAGAATAAGTCATAATTTCTTGGGCAATTAGCCAGATAGTAAGAAAGAACGTATTTTTCTTCCATATGCTGTGAACATTTTATTATGTCAATGAATTTGACAACTGAAAAAAAATATTGCCATAGCATAAAGAGTTAAAAGAACAATGTTTCTAGAAAGAAGTTGTTAATTACCTTTCCCTAATATCATCAATATCACCATACTTCTTGCCCTCACAATTTCTTCTCTTAAATTTATTTTCATTTTATTCAAAACGTGGAGAGACAGAGACAAACAGATCTTCCGTCTACTGGTTCATTTTCCAAATGATCGCAAAAGCTCAGGCCAGAAAAAGCCAATCCAGGAGCCAGGGACTCAATTTGGGTCTCCCATTGGGTGTCAGGATCCCAAGTGGTTGAATCATCACTTGCTGCCTCCCAGGATGCACGTTAGCAGGAAACTAGATCTGAAACGAACCTGGGACTGAAAGGACTAAAACCCTGGCACCGTATAAAATGCCAGCCCTGTTTCTCTCCACTTCACAAATGTGTTGTCATAACACACTCTACTTAATAACTGGCAATCCCCTAAGTAGAAAGCACTTTGCTCCTACATGGAATTATGTACCAGAGTCCAGTCACAGTATTTCCAACAACCTAACAACTTTCAACTTAAATTCCAGACATTAACACAATAATAATCCACATGCCATTCTTTTAAAAAATTTATTTCTCAACATTGCATTCTAGCATATTTTATGCTTTTATTGAGTTAAAATTACCTATATGGTAGAGCTTTCTTCCCAGATACCTGAAAAGGCAAGTACGTTGTTTGGTTATTATTGCTTTTCATTTCATGAATCTAATATCCTAATATAATGATCAAGTAACATCTGCATTTGCACTTGAACAAGTATATTTTAATAACATTAAAATTCCAGGAAGAGGGGCTGACCTTGCCGTGCGGTGGTTTAAGCCACTGTTTGCAATTTGGCATCAATGGTGGTTCCAGGCCTCTCCATTTTTCTTCAAATCAAGCTTCCAGCTAATGGCCCAGGGAAGATGACAGGGGAGTGTAGTTCAAGTGTTTGAGTCCCTGCCACCACGTGGGAGACCAAGATGGAGTTCGTGGCTCTGGTTTCAGCTCAATTTTAGGCTATGGTGGCTGTTTGGGGAGTGAACCTGTGGATGGAGCATTCTCTCTGTCTCTCTTTCTCTCTGTCTGTCTCTCTCTCTCCTACTCTCTCTCTTTTTCTCTCTGTCATTGACACTGTGACTGTTAAATACATTAGTGAATAAATCTTCTAAAAATATCTGGGCATGAAGAAAAAAAACATGTATTACAAGATTTTGCAAAAATTTTGAATTCCATTAGCAAGCATAAATTGTGATTCTTTGTATTACCCAAAATGTTTTCCAACTTCTCATTTGTAATGTACGAAAAGATTTCAATATGACTGACACACACTTTATTCTGTCACATCTAATTGTTTCTCTTATGCTTGTGTGTGTTTTGCAGTCTTCCCGTGGAGTTGTTAATGAGTCATCAATTATTTGTACAAACTGAAAGCAGAGAGTAAAATTCCCCCACCTCCCAGTGTGTACTTTAGAAGGAAACTGGGATTAGGACTCCACGTAGGGCAGACATCCCAAGTGGTGTCTAAATGGTGAAACCAAATGGGCACCCTAGTATTTTGTTCTAGAAAAATGTATATAAATTTTAGGTTGGAGATTCTTCTGTAATGGGAAATTACACCATTTGAGGCAAAAATTAAGGCATTGTTCATTCCTTACCATAATCCCATATCATATTGGAAAGTGATATAACTTTTTAAATGAGCTATTTAACAAGAACACATTGATACAGAGTTTTTATCAGTGTGTCTCTTCAAGTCAACTGCAGATAAACACCACATAAATACCATTGAAGCGATTTATCTTTCTTTTTTGAAAACTCTTCCACATTGATGTGCATCCATATTTTTTCTGCATGAGTTCCTGGAATACATATTCTGAAAATATTAATACTGATGTATTATAGAAGTTCCTTATGTCAGTCACTTTTCTCTTGGAAAAAGTTTTTTTTTTTAATTTATTTATTTGGAAGACAAAATAACAGGGAAAAGGGAGAGAAACCCAGAAACATCAGAGAGGCCTTCTATTCGCTGGTTCACTCTTCAAATAGCTACAGCAGCCAGGGCTGGGCCAGGTTGACCCTGAGAGCCAGGAACTCCGTTTGGGTGTATCATGTGGGTGGCTGTGACTCAAGTTCTTGAGTCATCATCTGCTGTTTCCCAAGCACATTAGCAGGAAGGTGGATGAAAAAGAAGAGCTGCCAGGACTCAACGCAGTACTCTAATTTTGAATGCGGATATTATAGGTGGCAGCATAACCTGCTTGCCCTGTTAATATTAGCTTTCTTTATTATTTATATGAAGGGAACAAATTTCATGTGTATCATATATACAATATTAAGAAAACAGTATTTCCCAACTTACCCTCTCTCCTTCACTCCAACCCTTACTCTTCCTGCCTTTCTTATTTTTCTTTTATTTTTGCAATGACATACTTTTAATTTTCCTGTTACTTCTTGTCTTTAAGTCCTGTTTCCCACGTCATATCCTGGAAGAGGTTCCAATCCTGCCTGTATGTGTAGACAAGTCAGAAGGAGAGTAAAGATGAGTACATAAAAGCTGATGTGTTTTAGTATTTACTCTGTCTGTCTCTGGACCATTTTCATTAATAATTGCAAAAAATTCTCTGGTGTTCTGGTGTTATTATCCTAGTTAAAGATCTAGAAGATATAGTGTCATTTATAAAACTACTATGTGACAGAATTAATAGAGAATATTCAAAATATGGAAAATTGTTATTATGAAAAATAATATTCATGGATATTGAAAGTTCTTGCTTTATCCAACATAATGACTTCCAGTTCTAGCCATTTTGTTCTAAGTGTCAGTATTAATTTTTATGGCTGAATAATATTCCACTGTATGCATGTTATACACACAACACACACAGACATGCACACACACACACACACACACACCACATCTTTATCCTTTCATCAGTATATAGATATCTAGTTTCATTTCATTTCTTGGTTATTATGTTTAGTGCTGCAACGAACATAGGAGTGCAACTATCTTTTCAATATGCTGATTTCATTTCTTTTGTATTTTATCCAGAGATGAGATAACTGGGTAATATGGTAGATATATTTTCACTGTTTTGAGGAAACTCTGCAGAGCTGTCCACAATGTACTAATTTGAATTCTGACCAATAATGCATCAAAGTTATCCTTTCTTCTACTGGCCAGACACAGACAGCACTACATTTTCTCTTATATGTGGAAGTTTAAAAACAAAATTGATTTGAATTTAGAAAAAACATTATTAGAACCTGGGAAAGATGAGGAGAGAGGGGATAGAGTGAGTTTGGGTAATGGATACAGAAGTGGAAGTTTCTAATATTCCACAGCAAATTGAGGTGACTGTGGTTCGCAACATTATTATTATTTTCTGTGTAAAGAAGTGAAGGGGATGAGCTGGTGTGCTCCAAACATGGAGGAAGGGTGGGGAGGTACAGACGTTGATTGGCTGATTTGATCAAGTTACACTGGATAGAGGTGCTGGGCCTCATTAAAGTGTGCAAGTGTTACATTTTATTAAAAGCATTTAAAATAAAATAGAATGGACAACAATACAATAAAAAAGAAATAATAAAGAATCATAAAAGATGAGGCATGCTAGCATCAATCAAATGAAAGTTGAGACAGACATACAGTAGTCACCCTTATCTAACGACTCCTAACCCATGATTCTCCTTATATGGTTTCAGTTATCATGGTTAGTAGTAGGCTGAAAATATTAATGAAAAATTCCAGAAATACATAATTTGTAAGTTTTATGTTGTTAATAATTTTTGTAAAACAGTAAACATGTTTTTAATTTCAGTTTTCAACAAACATTTCATGTCCCATCGTATTCGCATAGGCGATCTGCCTCTAGGCTACAGTTTTCCATTATTATTATTATTTTTATTATTATTACATTATTATTAATTTTCTATATTCCCTTTATTTATTTATTTATTTTTATTGACAGGCAGAGTGGACAGTGAGAGAGAGAGACAGAGAGAAAGGTCTTCCTTTTTGCCGTTGGTTCACCCTCCAATGGCCGCCACGGCCGGTGCACCGCGCTGATCTGAAGGCAGGAGCCAGGTGCTTCTCCTGGTCTCCCATGGGGTGCAGGGCCCAAGCACTTGGGTCATCCTCCACTGCCTTCCCGGGCCACAGCAGAGAGCTGGCCTGGAAGAGGGGCAACCGGGACAGAATCCGGCGCCCCGACCGGGACTAGAACCCGGTGTGCCGGTGCTGCAAGGCGGAGGATTAGCCTAGTGAGCCGCGGCGCAGGCCTATATTCCCTTTATTTCAACAAGTAGTAAGTGATGGGGGAAAGATCAGTTTAATGAGGACAAGATTTTTTGGTAAAATTTTGAGTGAATGTGATCAGAGTCCATCTTCAGTGTGTAAAGTTAGAAAGAAAAGGAGACATTTTTAAAGCAGATATTTATTTATTTATTTGAAAGGCAGAATGAGAGAAAGAGAGAGAGAGCAAGCAAGAGAGGGAGAGAATGTTTTCCATTCTCTATTTCGCTCCCCAAGTGGCCTGGAACAGGCTGAAAGCAGGAGCCCTGAACTCCATCTGTCTCAAGTATTTGAGCCATCTACCACTACTTTCCCAGACACATAGCAGGGAGTTAGATCAGAAGCAGAGCAGCACTGCTCTGACACTCCAGAGCCGGCACTTGGAACTGCCACTCCACTATGGGTGTTGGTTTCTCAGGTAGTGGCTTAACATTCTGGGCCACAATGCCATCCCATGAAGATTAGATGTTAAGAGCTATGATGAGATGTTATACCTTCTCATGATATTCTAGACTTGAAGAAAAATAGACTGTAATTATTTTGATGTGGCATTGGTGGTGTGGTCTTTGACCCAAACATGAAACGGCTGAGAAGGAATAAGGGCATCAGGGACCAATTAGCACTGCACTCTTACGGAGGTTGCCATGTCTATACTGCTGGGGACACCAAGATTCTTCCTCAGTTTGTTCCTTTCACGAGGGAAGCTTTATCACACTAGTAAAATTATGCCCCCCTATAAAAACAAAAAAACTAATTCTCCAAATTTTTTCACTTTTATATCCTTTCACCTTAAAACATTTTAATTGGAAGCTAGTACTCTGGCACAAAGCTAAGCCACCACCTGCAAAACAGGCATCCCATATCAGAATGCTGGTTGGAGTCCCAGCTGCTTTGCTTCTGCTCCAGCTTGCAGCTAATGTATCTGGCAAAGCATTGGATGACAACTCAAGTACTTGGGCCCAGCCTTGGCCATCATAGCCATCTGGGGAATGGAACAGCAGATAGAAGATTTCTTTATCTATCTATCTATCTATCTATCTATCTATCTATCTATCTTCCTCTTCTCTCTCTGTCATTCTGCCTTTCAAATAAATTAAAAATAACATATTGGGCATTATGATTTCCAAGCAGATCTGCAGATCCTAGTTATCTATTTAAATGACCCAGCTTCTTGAGAGAATAAGCCTCAAGATAGCAGAGCCCAAAATGTAGCACAAAGGTGACAGCTGAGGAGAGCAGCCTCTGCAAACCTACAGAAGAGCAAGTCAACGATTGGCTTATTGTGCTAGAAGAGATTTCCAGACTCCTATAAAGATGCTGAGAATTAATGCCAGTCTTCATGCTTCCATAGTAACTAGCATTGCCAACATTTCTCATTGGGTGACTTTTGTCACTCAAAAACTCAACAGCTTGCTGGTAAATTTTAGTATCTATCTCCAGTGCTTGTCTAGAAACACCTGTTTATACAGACATACACATAAATGTGTTTTTATCATGAACTATACCAGATAAAGGGGCCTAGACCATGGTATACAACAGAAAATAAATATGCAATAAGCATTTTATCAGTTCTACTTATTTTTATTTTTTGCAGAATCTATGTATTTGATTTTTGCTGACCTCTTCTGTCTCTAGCCAACTGTGGTTGCAGCAGAAGTCCCAAAATGTCTGAATGTTCATTTATATTTTAATTTTAATTAACAAATAATATAAAAATAAGAGAAGATTTATGTCATAAGTGAATATAAAAATGAAGAGATAGACATATCAAAAGTGCACTCATTATTAATAGCATTGCAACCTTGATGAATTAGGTAATATTTAAAAAATGTAGAAATTTCAAACTTTTTGCATTACAGACAATATAGTGACTGTGAAAGTGACACACATTTCAGTTTTATCTATATCGTTAACAATATTTTCATAATTCTCATAAACCCAGAAAAAAGACAGAAGGAAATTTCTGGCTTATTATATTTGACTATTTCTCTGCAACAAATACTCTCACCAAGACCAGTTTTCAGGTTTTCAGCACAATGCCTCTCAAAGCAGCATAACATATAATATTTCAACCATACAGATAAAAAAGAAGTAAATATTCTCAAAGGAAAAGATATAACAAAAGTGGTAAAATGACAATAAATTTTTATGTGTTTTAATATTAAACATTTTAATGTAATATTAAAAGTAAAAGATTATGTTATTTTTTATAATTTTATTTAAGGTATACAAATTTCATGTATTTACTACTTACAGGTTCAGGATTATATTGATACTTCTCACCCTACCCTCCCTCCTGCCCATGTTCCCATTATTCTTCCTCCTCCCTCTGCTATTTCCACTATTAATTTTTACAAAGATATATTTTCAGTTTATTTTATACTCATAAGATTAACCCTATGCTAAGTAAAGAGTTTGATAAATAGTACGAAGAAAAAAAATTGTTCCTCAACAGTCGAGATAAGGGCTGGAAAATCTCTTGCCCAGCGCCACGGCTCACTAGGCTAATCCTCCACCTTGTGGCGCCGGCACACCGGGTTCTAGTCCCGGTAGAGGCGCCAGATTCTGTCCCAGTTGCCCCTCTTCCAGGCCAGCTCTCTGCTGTGGCCAGGGAGTGCAGTGGAGGATGGCCCAAGTGCTTGGGCCCTGCACCCCATGGGAAACCAGGATAAGTACCTGGCTCCAGCCAGCAGATCAGCGCGGCACGCTGGCTGCAGTGTGCCGGCTGTGGCAGCCATTGGAGGGTGAACCAACGGCAAAGGAAGACCTTTCTCTTTGTCTCTCTCTCTCACTGTCCACTCTGTCTGTCAAAAAAAAAAAAGGGGGGGGGGGGCTGGAAAATCTCAAAATTTCTATTTCAATCCTATAGATTGCCTTTTAGGTACTGTGTTAGTTACCACAAATCAGGGAAATCATGGTATTTGTCTCTTGGGGACTGGCTTATTTCACTAAGAATAATGGCTTCCAGTTGCATCCATTTGGTTGCAAAAGACAGATTTTATTTTTTTCTACAGCTGTGTAGTATTCCATAGTGTATATGTACCATAATTTCTTTACCCAGTCTTTAGTTCATGGAATTCTTAGTTGATTCCATATCTTAGACATAGCAAATTGAGCCGCAATGAAAATGGGGTACAGATCACTTTCATATGCTGATTTCAATTTGTTTTGGTAAATTCCATGGAGTGAGATCCTTGAGTCATATGGTAGACATATTTTCAGATTTGTGAGTTATTGCCATACTGTCTTCCACAATGGCTGCAGCAGTCTACTTTTCCACAGTCAGTTAAGATACCTTTCCCCGCATCCTCAATGCATGCATTGTTTGTTCATTTTCTGTATGAGAGTCATTCTAACTGGGGTGAAGTGAAAACTCATTTCGGTTTTGATTCACATTTCCATGAAGGCTAGTGATCCTGAGCATTTTTTCATGTGTCTGTTGGCCATTTGAATTTCCTCTTGAAAAATGCCTGCTCAAGTCCTTTGCCTATTGCCAATGAGCTTCTTGAGCTCTTTATAGATTCTTGATGACAATCATTTATCAGTTTCATAGTTTGCAAATATTTTCTCCCTTTCTGTTGGTTGCCTCTTTGCTTTTTTCATCTTGATGCACTCCCCTTTGTCAATTTTGGCTTTGATAGTCTGTGCTTCCGGGGTCTTTTCCAAGAAGTCTTTGCATATCCCAATGTCTTACATAGTTTCCCCAATGTTCTCTAGTCATTTGATAGTATCAGGTCATAAATTGAGATCCTTGATGTATTCTGAGTGGGTTGTTGTTATAAAATAGAGGTCTTGTTTCATACTTCTGTATGTGGAAATCCAATTTCCCCAGCCTCATTTGTTGAAGAGACTGTCCTTGCTCCTGGAATTGATTTTAGTTACTTTGTCAAAAATATGTTAGTTGTAGATGCCTGGATTGATTTCTGGAGTTTCTATTCTGTTCCATTGATCTACATGTCTGTTTTTGCATCAGTACCAGGCTGTTTTGATTATAACTGCCTTGTAGTATGTCTCAAAATCAGGTATTTTGTTGCCTCTGGCTTTCTTTTTGTTGTATAAGATTGCTTTAGCTATTCGGGGTCTCTTCTGTTTTCATATGAATTTTAGCATAATTTTTTCTAGATCCAAGAAGATTATGTAATTTAATGACTGTTAAGTCACTGACTTGAAAAATCTCTGAAAATGGAATTATCAAATCTATTGAGCCTTCATGAATCTGCTCCGGTGATGCCATATTCAGGAAAAAAATCAATGGTTACAGGAACTCCTAAGGTTAGCTTGCCACCAAGGTTAAGTAACTACTGTGGAGTTATACTAATATATTACCTTTTGGTTTTTATAAGATTAAGTGATATAAAAATAAGCATTCTGTAAATACTCTTCAGCTGTCTTCGGTTTGAGGCCAGTCTCAATTTTACTATTCATTCACTTGACCCTGGACACCCTCCACTACTTGTTCCATCTTTTTACTGTGTGGTCATTTCATGTTTGAATATATTTTCACCTGGCTCAATGTTTTTTCTCTCTGCCATGCAATTATCATCATATTTTGAGAAAATTTACAGCCAAGTGTAGCATTTGTGTACCACCCTAGTCTCTCTGAGCATCATAATCCTTTCAATTCCAGTAACTGGTTCCTTCACTCTCAAGGATAGACTTCAGATTCTGTCAGCTACACTAACTGCTTCTCCCTCATCTCATTTATATAATTATAGATACCATCAGACATCTCTCTATGTGAGATTGCTGCTTCAATCTCTTTGTTTCCCTGTTGGCAATTAGTGGAAGCTCCCAACTTCCAAGCAGCATTCATTTCGGCAGCACAATATTGGTTCAACATTTTAAAAATCAATCAGCATAGTACACCATATTAATAGTATATGAAAGAAAGACTATATAATTGAATCATAGGTGTGGAAAAAAGCAACTATTTACTTGTATTTGAAAAATGAGAACTGGGGGTAAGAAAATCTATTCAACACAACAAAGGCCAATCACAATAAACTTATCAATTAATGTCATATTTAATCGTGAAAACCTGAAGGATTAATATTGAAAATAAAGTTTTATGTCTTCATTATATTTTTAAAATAATGTTCTTATTTCTAGACTGTATGATTCAAAAACAAAGAAATAAAAAGAATACATTTTGGAAGTTAAAGAGGAAAATTCACTTTCTAAATAAAAACATGCTGGAGAAATAATTAAAAATTCTAGAGACAAGTTTCTTAAACTAATTAATTAGTTTGACAGTATTCAAAATTATAAGCAATAGGCCAATATATATAAACATTTTGTCTCAAAATGCAAAAAATAGGGAAATTAAGCTTCTTAATAAGGAAGTGATGTCACCGTGATAGTATCAAAATGTAAAATATTAAGAAATTACAAGTATGGTTTATAATGAATATATATTATTTTCACACCATTGAAAATTTGTGTAACAAATCATTATAAATCAAAACAACCTGTGCACATATAGACACACATGGGTCCATGGGCATGTGTTCACAAATACATTTTGTATGTAATATTACATAATGCCTTAGATATTCATACTTAAAGAAATATGTTGATTGTCATATGAAAATAATTACAATAATTTCATCATATTCCATCAGATAGCAGCAATTACATAACCATTCTTTTATTGTAACACACTTTTTTCTATTATAATTAACTTTACCATCAATCTTGTTTTGTCTCCAAATATTTATCTAAGCTTCTGAAGTAGTATTTTTTAAAACAATGGCTTCTGCCTTGCATTTCATGTCTTCATTACTTCTTCTATGATCCTTTAAGTATGGCTTTAAATGGAACTTTAGTCTACTAATTTCTGCCTCAAATTTTAAGGGAGTAGGGCAAGATTCACTCTTTTCCATGATAACACTTATCACAATCTTCCGTTGACTTTTGTCCTATGCCTTCAAGTTAGCAGCAGTCTTTCCTATTTTATTTCAACAAATCTTCTTCAACTGCACAATCCTCCAGGGTCAAAGTGATCCAAACCAGTGGTTCTCAATCTTTGCCGCACATTAGAATCTCTGGGGAACATTTCAAATATTCAAATCCTTCTATCTGGACCACAAAGATTCTAACTTCACTGATGTTGGCACAGTCCCAGGGACCGATAGCTTTAAAAGCCCTCCTGAGGATTCTGATACTAGCATGCAATCTGGGTGGAAACCACTGTAGCAGATGGTTCCCTAGTCTGAGGCTGCAGCTCGTTTATCTCTTCCAGCTGGTCCACTGTTCTTGGGCTGTATTTAATCATATCTCTAGCTGTTATAGTTTCCCTCACTGCCCCAGCATCATCATCTTGAGTTTTACAGAGCATAGTGTTGATGGTTGACCAACAGATTCTTGGTTTCTCTTCTGCACCCACAGATTCAATAACTGCACAATTTTTTGGTCTTTATATTTGCATAAATTCAGCCACAAATATTTGATCCCCTCTATAGGTGTGCTTAAACTGGAGTGCTTTCTAGAAAGATTTTGTGGCTGCTATAGTTTTCAAGGAATACATTTAGTCATTTTCTGCTTCTACATGGACTCTTGAAATTTTTATTTTCCCCTACTACCTTCTTATTCAGTACCACCCTCCTTCACTTCACAAACAGAAAGAACTTTCATCCATCCAAATCTTAGGCTTTCTTACGCTCCTGAAAGTAAACTTTCAGCATTCTAAATTCTAAGGTAGATGAAGACTTCTTTAGTGAATGATCAAACCTCCATGACACAAAATAGGGCTTTGCCTTTTAGATTATTCAAATCCTTTTATAACCATAAAAATGCCATAATATATAATTTAACCTGAACTAGGAGGAACTAAAATGAAATCTTTCTCTATTGTAGACTATGGGCATTGGAAATAATAGCATTTTTCTCTCAATCATGTCATTTCTTCTATCCTGGCAGTTGAAAAAGAAAGTGCTATTTTTGAGGGGGAAGCTGGTGATTTAAATCATAAAAGGAGGTAAATGGGGCACTTCACTCCTTTTTCTTTTTTTTTTTAAATTTATTAATTTACTTGAAAGTCAAATTACAGATGGCTGCAAGATTCTGTCCCGGTTGCCCCTCTTCCAGGCCAGCTCTCTGCTGTGGCCAGGGAGTGCAGTGGAGGATGGCCCAAGTGCTTGGGCCCTGCACCCCATGGGAGACCAGGAGGAGCACCTGGCTCCTGCCATCGGATCAGCGCGGTGCGCCGGCCACAGTGGCCATTGGAGGGTGAACCAACGGCAAAGGAAGGCCTTCCTCTCTGTCTCTCTCTCTCACTGTCCACTCTGCCTGTCAAAAAAATAAATAAATAAATAAGAAATAAAAAAAATGCTCTGTTAAAATTAGCTGTGCCACCAGAGGCCCCGATAAGTTGCTTACGTATGTTGTTATCTTGTGTGCTTCTTTGTGCTTGTTATGTATAAACACCACCATGACATTGGAATAAACGAGCCTGATCAGCCTTGTTGTCTTGGCTCCACTCTCTGCGATCTCCTGTCCCTCTTTTCAGTCCCTCTCCCTCCCTTAGGTTCCATTTGACTGGTGCGTCTGGCCTGCACATAGGAGCTTAAGCACTTGGGCCATCTTACAATTTTTTTCCCAAGCTATAGCAGAGAGATGGGTCGAAAGTGGAGTGGCTGGGACTCAAACCAGTGCCCACATGGGATGCCAACACTGCAGGTGCTGGTTTCACCTGCTGTGCCACAGAGATGGCCCATATTCTTTAATTTTAAACAATGAAGTCAATCAGATTAAGTTTATACAATATATGTCTCTGAGCAATTTAATGATATTCTAGTAAGCTGCATTATTCATTGATTATGACTTTTGTTCATAATATCCCCAAAATGCATGATAGTATTTATTTCAGTTGAATAATAAAATCAGACTTTATAGGGCAAGAAATAACTGTGATTTGATTGACAGTCTTAAAGTAAAATCTGGTTTTATTAGGATCATTATAGAAGAATATAGAAAAATAATTGAAAATAAGTGCCTAATTTGATCATCTTGCAGTTGCACATCTGAAATATTACACTGTGTGCAGGTAATGTTTGGTAACCAAAAAGTTTTGAAAGTATTTTATTGATAAATATATTTAAGATAGTAGTTCCGATTTAGAAATTCTTCCTGAGCATGATGTTAAACACACTGTGTTACACTGAAAGAAAAGAAATGAAGACCTGGAGTTACCTGTAGCAATTGGTGAAGTCTTTAATTTTCCTTTTTTTCTTATTTTTCAGAAATTGTCCGAATAAATATTCCAGTAATAATTCACAAGACAGCTATTTTATTCCCTTTTTAGATGTTTGCTTTCCTCTTTGAAAACAAGTTTTTGGCATATTTATCACTAGTTAATTTTGGTCCACAAGAGAATGAAAAACAACTTTCAACAGAATTTTTTTAAATTTTGTTTGTATGTATCTTGTAAATACAACATTTAGAACATAGTAATTCTTCCCACCATACCTGCCTTCCCACCCACTCTCCCACACCTCAATCTCTTCCCTCTCTTGTATAGTCTGAGAAAGAAAAGACAAAGAAGAAATGAAAAAAAGAGGGGCCAATGCTATGGAGCAGTAGGTTAATCCTCCACCTGAGGCGTCGGCATCCCATATAGGCATCCCATATAGGCATCCCATATAGGCGCGAGTTCGGGTCCCGGCTGCTCTACTTTCTATTAATCTCTCTGCTGTGGCCTGGGGAAGCAGTAGAAGATGGCCCAAGTCATTGGGCCCCTGCACCCATGTGGGAGACCCAGAAGAAGCTCCTGGCTCCTGGCTTCGGATGGGTGCAGCTCTGGCCGTTGCGGCCATTTGGGGAGTGAACCAATGGACAGAAGACTTTTCTCCCTGGTTCTCCCTCTCACTGTCTGTAACTCTACATCTCAAATAAATAAATAAACTCTTTAAAAAAATAAAAAAGAAAGAGAGAAAGAAAAGAAAAATAAAATAAAATGAAAAGGAAGGAAAGAGAAGAAAAGAGGAAAAAAGGGAAATCACCTTTGAAAAGAAATAACGTTGAACAACCCTTGTCTGGACTGTTGAGGAACAGTTTTCTTAGTTTTTTCAATAGAATTTTAAAACTTGAATTAGATGTCATAGTTAAACTCTTTCATTTACATCCATCTGTTTACTCGGTATTCACATCTCTAGAGCAAAAATATAGGAATAGAATATTCTGTATAGAATATAGAATAGAATTGTTGCTTAATTATATCTCATCCTGGAAATAAATTATATCCACACAAGTCTAAAGATGAGTTTATTACTCTTTTACAGAAAGTCTATTCACTTCATTAATGAATAGATTTGCAATGACATTTTCATTTTGTTTCAAACTTTTAAATTATTTCATGATTATATATCAAATTATGTAATATATATCGGTTTTATTAATATGTATAATAAGAAGTCTTGCATTGTTTTATAATAGTCTTTCAGAGGGCATGCAACAGAAAACATGTGAAAACTACTTCCCTAAATCTACTTTATACTGCATTGTACATCATCACAATTGTGACTAGAAATCAGAAAAGAAAGGCAGAGCACTTTTCTCCTGGGTGTTTACGAATAGTAGTAAATTCAGCATATGAATTCCAGTTATATACTAGAGTCCACATGGGAAACCTCAAGGAAGGCTGTGCACAGTAGCGGCGTTCTACTATCTCTAGTTTCTCTGACACCATTTTTGAAACTCAAAAGTTCACTGTATAAATCTGTTGTTCCCTGTCCCATGCACAGCACATTGCTACATCAACTTGAGAACTTTGGACACTCACCAGTGAGCCCGTGGTTTCAGAAACCTCACTGAAGCCTGCTTCACCACAGCATAAGCACACTTGGATTTCTGAAATGTAGACACCGGAAGCATGAGAAACCGGTGTCTGAACACTGGCTGGTCCGAGGAACCAGATCAGAGGCTGGGACTAGGCTGCCACTGCCGACTCTCTTTTTAAAGGAAAGGATTTGTGATTTTTTTGAGGAATTTCTTCTACTCCCAGGATTTCTTTAGGGGGTATTGTAGACATCTTCAGTCTGCTGAACTCAGGTATTGCTTCCTTTTTCAGTTGAACCTTGCAACGTTCTCACCATGGTCCTATTAGGTTTTTTGTTTGTTTGTTTGTTTTTAATTTCCAGACCTATTCTATGAGCCAGTGATGTGTCAGTTTCTATCTTTCACACTGGAGAAATTATTGCAACAATCCTATCAAAACTCACTCTTAGTTATAGGATGCTGACTGCCATTTGTTTCATCAGATAGCTATCCAGGAAAAAAGGACTATAAGACCAAAGAGAGGGATGCTTTTAAGGCTCTTGAATTTAAGGCTCGAACAATTTAATCCAGGCAAGAACAGGTCTTCAAAGAGGGAGGTGCCTTTCTCTGAAGGGAGGAGAGAACCTCCACTTTGACTATGACCTTGTCTAAACAAGATAAGAGTCGGAGAACTCAAGGGGCTTCCATAGCCTTGGAAACTCATGACTGGTGCATAGGGAGATTATTGATGCCATAAACAGGAGTGTCAATTTGAAAGTCAACAACAGGAGTCACTGTGCACTTACTCCTCATGTAGGATCTCTGTCCTTAATGTGCTGTACACTGAGGCTTAATGCTATAACGAGTACTCAAACAGTATATTTCACTTTGTGTTTCTATGGGGGTGCAAACGATTGAAATCTTTACTTAATGTACACTAAACTGATCTTCTGTAAAAAAAAAAAAAAAAAAAGAAATTATCAATTCCCAACTTGACTCTCACTGGGATTAAACATGACAATAGGTCTGATCTGATTTCATCATCATTTAAAAAAAAATCATCTATTATTTTTCACTTTATGTTTCTATGTGGGAACAAACTGTTGAAATCCTTACTTAAGGTATACTAAGCTGATCTTCTGTATATTAAGATAATCGAAAATGAATCTTGATGTGAATGGAAGGGGAGAGGGAGTGGGAAAGGGGAGGGTAGTGGGTGGGAGGGACGGTATGGGGGGGAAAGCCATTGTAACCCATGAGTCATACTTTGGAAATTTATATTCATTAAATAAAAGATAAAAAAAAACAATTTAATCCAGGCAACCAAAGCTCCAAGGAAAGCCACAGGCAGCCCTAGCCTCATGGTCTTTGTGGAGCTCACGTTTGGCTGCATGCCACCACCATGCCCATCAGATTGCACTTTGTGCATCTACAGTGCCTTCACTTCCAAGTCCCTGGGGAAAGAAGTAGCTTTGTTATTCAGGAAACATTTCTGGTACTGGACTATGTACAGAATTGCTGAGTTAACCTCCTGTTCCGTCTCATGTTTCAGGTGTTTGGTTTTCAGACATCAGCTGGTACTGGATGACTGACAGCAGGGTGGGAGTAGAGGGCATGGCTCATCTCATCTCTGAGCAAACAGCTGTAAGTGAAAGTGAAATGGCATCACCCTCTTGGGAGCTGTGTCATCCAGAGACTGGCTCAGAGGCCCTGTCCCCTGAGGGAGGCAAACGTGGCAGCCACACGGCGCTCTCTGTCTCCCATGGCTTTGAGGATCATAGACCAGGCCTGCTAGGTTGCTGTAAATAAGGCAGGATTGTGAAACAATGGAAGATACAACATATCATCTGTGATTTCATAGATTCTGTTTGGCCTCTAGCTGCAAGGAAAAATGATGCTGTTGAACAGTAAGTCTCTGCTTCAAAAGCAAGAAATAAAGACACGTGATACTCATGCGACACTCCTACTAAAATGTCTATGGAACTGTTCATTCATCTCATGATGAAACTGCTTGAAATATTTTTTGTTAATGTTACAAATCTGAGAAGAAAGTGGCAATTTGTGATTCATTTAGAATATACATATTTAATTACTGAAACATCTAAATTTCAGAATTGGTGCTATTTACAAATATACTATGTCTTTTTGTTATTGATAGCTTAGAGATTTTTCTAACTTAATTAGTTGACTTAAACTTATTCCCTTGCTAATTGTTTCTCTAGTTTACAAATGTTCAATGTTACTCTTGAATTTATTGAACAGTTCTATTTATTTCTGCTTTCTTATATATTAAGTTTTATTTTATGTTTTAAATTAGAATGTCTCTGCAATTCTTAGGCATATCTTATTATATTTCTTAGGCCTCTATGGTTGAAAGATTTGTAAAATTACTTTTATACTGAATGATTTCATTATATAAAAAGTTAAGATTGGTTGTTTTATTGCCAAACATTGTTTTCCAACTGCACTCAATATGTTTTATGTGAAGTAATTTATAATCTTTTTAGCTATTTTGTAATTTGGCTTTTATTTTTCATCTCCCAAATTAAGTGTGATTTTCTTTTGTTCATTCTTTTATTTCTAAGCATTATATTTTTTCTATTCTGTTATAAATGTTTATTTTCACTAAACAGTGATTTAAGAATACTGCCGTGGAAATAAACAAAACTTAAAAGTAGAATTTATTTAATTAGAAAACAAATCCTAGGTGCTATCATTGTGGCATATTGGGTAAAGCAGCCACATGCAACACCAGCATTTCACAACCATGCTCATTCGTGGTGTCTTGGCTGTAACACTTCAGACCCAGATTCCTGCTAATGGCCTGAAAAAGCAGTGGAGGATGGCACAAGTGTTTTGGGCCCTGCTACCCCTGTGGGAGGCCTGGATGAAGCTCTTGGCTTATGCCTTCAACATGGCCCAGTGCTGGTCAAACTGCCATCTGGCAAGTGAACCAGTAGATGGGAGATCTCTCTCTCTCTTTTTCTGTCTCTCCATTTCTCTCTGTACCTTTGACTTTCAAATAAATAAATAAATAAATAAGTCTTTTAAAAATAAAAACTAAATTAAAAAGTTTGTAGCACCAAAATAAAGGAAACACAGAGATTATTAGTGTCTGGCAAAGGCAAACTAATTTTCTGAAGATAAGCAGAGAAACTATAAAATAAATAGAGGAAACACAATATAAAGACAAATGTAATTGTATTGCCAAAAACTTGTGAGATTGTTCAACTCTGTAAACTTGAAATGAAAAAAAAGAACAAAGAAAGAAAAACCCATAAAACTACATTCATGAGGCCAGCACTGTGGCACAGAAGCTCAAGCCTCTGTTTGCAAGGCTGGCATCCAATATGGGCGCTGGTTCAAGTCCCATCTGCTCTACTTCTAATCCAGCTCCCTGCTGATAGTCTAGGAAGGCAGTGGAAGATGGCTCAAGTGCTTGGGCCCCTGTACCTGTGTGGGAGACCTGGAAGAATCTCCGGGCACCTGGCTTCAGATCGGCCCAGCTCCAGCTGTTGCAGCCATTTGGGGAGTGAACCAGCAGATGGAAGACCTCTCTCTCTCTCTCTCTCTCTCTGCCTCTACCTCTCTGTAACTCTGTCTTTTTTTTTTTTTTTTTTGATAGGCAGAGTGGACAGTGAGAGAGAGAGACAGAGAGAGAAAGGTCTTCCTTTGCCGTTGGTTCACCCTCCAATGGCCGCCGCTGCAGCCGGCGCACCGCGCTGATCCCATGGCAGGAGCCAGGATCCAGGTGCTTTTCCTGGTCTCCCATGGGGTGCAGGGCCCAAGCACCTGGGCCATCCTCCACTGCACTCCCTGGCCATAGCAGAGAGCTGGCCTGGAAGAGGGGCAACCGGGACAGAATCCGGCGCCCCGACCGGGACTAGAACCCGGTGTGCCGGCGCCGCAAGGTGGAGGATTAGCCTATTGAGCCACGGCGCCGGCTCATGTAACTCTGTCTTTCAAATAAATAATAAATAAACATTTTTAAAAAACTACATCTATTAGATGATATTTCATGAAAGTGTAATTTCACCTGGAATAACTCCACATTAACACACATCAAAATTTAGCGCCATAGAATAAATATAGAATACTGCAAAGATCATCAATATCACCCACCCCAAAACATTCGATCCAGACAATTCCATTATGAAACTTTATCAACCTAAATCTTTAAAAGGCATTGTAGAACTGCAGATTAAGCGGTCACCTGAGATGCCTGCATACCATATCAAGGTGCTGCTTCAAAGTCCTGGCTGCTCTGCTTCTGATCCAGCTCCTGGCTAATGCAGCTGAGAAAGCAATAGATGATAACCCAGGCACTTGGATCCCTGTGACCCATGTAAGAGACCCAGATGGAGTTTTCGACTCCTGGCTTCTGCCTGACCTACCTAGACCCAAGTGTTATGGGCAATTGGGCAGTGAAACAGCACAGGGAAACCGCCCCCCCCCCTTCTCTCTCTGCTTTTCAAATGAATAAAAACAAATATTTAAATAAATAAAAAATACAAATGTGTACAATGCATTTAAGCATGCCCAAATATGTTTTTAGAATCTAAGAGAGGAGTCAGCATCATAGCGCAGCAGTAAAGCCTACCTACTCTGATGCTAACATGCCATGTGGGTGTCAGTCTGTGTCCTGAATACTCCACTTCAGATCCAGCTACCTGCTAGTGACCTAGGGAAAGCAGCAGAAAGTGGTCCAAATAACCTGAACCCTTGCTATCATGAAAGACCTGGATGAAGCTCTTGGCTCCTGGCTTTGGCCTGGCCCAGCTCAGGATATTTTGACCATCTTGGGAGTGAACCAAAAAGTGACAGATATTGATCTCTCTTTCTCTACCTTTCTCTGTAACTCTGACTTTCAAACAGATAAATGAATCTTAAATAAAAGAAAAAAAAAAGAGAAAGAAAGAGAAAATTGCAATAATTTTATACAGGTGATTTATCCTTTTAATTACATATAACTTATTTATTTAAAATGTATTTTATGGGGTCGGCACTGTTGCACAGTGGGTAAAGTCACTGCCTGCAGTGCCAGCATCCCATATGGGCACCGGTTTTTGACTCAGTTATTCCACTTCCAATCCAGCTCTCTGCTATGGCCTGGGAAGGCAGTAGGAGATGGCCCAAGTCCATGGGACCCTGCACCCATGTGGGAGACCTGGAAGAAGCTCCTGGCTCCTGGCTTCAGATCGGTGCAACTCTGGCCATTGTGGCCAATTGGGGAGTGAACCAGTGGATGGAAGACATCTCTCTCTCTCTCTGCCTCTCCTTTCTCTGTGTAACTCTTTCAAATAAAATAAATAAATCTTTTTAAAAAATAAAAATTATTTTATTTGGTTGATAAATAATATGATTGTACATATGTGTGGGGTGAAATGTGAGGTTACCATTCTTGTATGCAGTGTGTAATGATCAAATTAAGGGAATTGGGGGATGGTGCTGTGTCATATCAGGTAAAGCCAGGTCTGCAGTGCCAGCATCCCACATGGGATCCAGTTCAAGTCTGGCTGCTCCACTTCAGATCCAGGTTCCTGCTAATGTGCCTGGGAAAGCAGTGGAGGATGGCCCAACCACTTGGGCACCTGCACCCATGTGAAGGACCCAGATGAACCTCCTGGCCCCTGACTTGGCCCTTCCCAGCCTCTACCAGCAGATAGAAGAATCTCTCTCTTTCTCTCTCTCTCTGTGTCTGTCTCTCCCTATCTCACTGTAACTCTGCCCTTCAAAATTAAAATTAAAAGTAAGGTAATTAGTCCACCCATTACTTTAAAATGTTTAATTTCCTTATGCTGAGAAGATTTAAAATCATCTGTTCTAGACTTTTTGAGATAAACAATGCACTACTGTTAACTGTGTTCACCCTACTGTGCAATAAAACACCAGAAATGATTCCTCCTAACTGTGTCATTACACCCATTAACGAATCCCTTTTTCCCCTACCCCCATCTTTCCCCAGTGTCAGGTAACTACTACCCTACTCCCAAATTCTATGGTGTCAACTTTTTCAGATTCTACATGAGTGAGATCATGCAGTATTTGTATTTCTGCATCCAGCTTATTTCACTTAACATAATGTCTTCCAGAAAAAAAGATAAATCCTAAGTGATATCCAAAAAATTCTTTTAAATATTAGCAAAACATAGTAAAGGAATATATTGATTTATAGATAAGAATAAAAGATAAATACTATTGTTTAACATTTATCTGGTTTCTATTATTAGAAAATGAAAGGTTTTAAGAGACACAAAGAGTAAATATTGGTTAATGAAATTGCTTTTGCAGATCATATACTAATCATATACTATGTAGTTAGAAAACTCTAGGCAATTGATGGGGGAATTATAACAATGGTAGTGGTCAAATAGGATTCAATTCATAAAGAAGATTCACAGGAAGATTTGGGGAAATGGAAATTCTTATGATGTTGTTGCTTAGGTAAGAAAAAGGTGCATTGTAACAACAGTAATATAATAAGAATATTCGTAGCAGTCAAAGCTTGCCACATTAACAGACTTCAGAGGAAGGAGCTACACCACGGGGAAACATGTTACTTTTCAAAATAGCAGTTACTGAGTTTGTACAAAAAACCTTGGGACCAATTTAGCCTGAAAACACACTCACACACGCATTACAAGTTCATGATATTTAAGTGACCTGGTAGCTAGAAATAATAATAAAAGTGTAACCACAAATTAGAGTGAAATAATCGGCATGACATGATAAACTGTGCATTTGAGTGAATATAGACCAGAGAGATATTATTAAACAAGAAGTACAAATTAAATATCAGTTGTACTCAATGTCAAATTTTAAAGTGTTTTTCTTAACCTACCATGTCATATTTTTCTTTCTTCCTCAAAGATTTATCTATTTGAAAGTCAGAATAACAGAGAAAGTAAGGAAGTTAGAGAATCTTCCATTGGCTTGTTCACTCCACAAATGGCCACCAACAGCCACATGAAGGCCAGGCTGAAGCCAGGAGCCAGGAACTTCATCATAGTCTCCCACGTGGGCACAGGGCCCATGCTAATGCCTTCCTGGGCTCACTAACAGGAATCTGGATCAGAACTGGAGTAGCCAGGACTCAAACTACAGCTCTGCTATGCGATGACAGCCGAGATGTGGAATTAACCCAGATGTCCATCAACTGTTCACTGGGTAAAGAAATTATGGTATATATACACTATGG